>NC_061824.1:40348759-40361378 GCF_019202785.1 Penaeus chinensis
GGGTTTGGGGGAAGGGAGGGGGAGGGGGAAGGGGAGGGGAGAAGGGGGGGGAGAGGGAGGGGGGGGAGAAGGGGGGGGTTCAAGGGATCTTAAAGGGACGTGAACATTTCGAAAGGGCCCCTGGGGTTTGAGGGGGGGGGGGCCTGGGGGGAATCGATCAGGTCAACCCCTTTTCTCTCCTTCCCCTCTATCCTCTCCCTTTCCCCCCTCCCCCCTTTCCCTCTTACTCTCCTCTCCCCCTTTCTCCCCCTCCTTATCCTCCCCCCTTTCCCCTCCCCCCCTTCCCCTTTTTAAAACCCTCCTCCCCTTTTTTCCCCCTTCTCCTCAACCCTCTCCCTTTCCCTTCCCCCCTCATTTTTTCACCCTCCCTTTTTTCCTTCTTCCGCTCTCCCCCCCTTCCTTTTCCCTTTTCCTTTTTTTCTATGCCATTGATTCTTTCTTTTTTTCCTCTGTTTTTGTTTTATTTGGGTCCTCCCCTTTCGGTTTTCCCCTCTCCTTTTTTTTTCTTATCATTTTAGCTCTTTCATCCCCCCTTTTTTCCTTCTGTTGCCCCTTCCCTTCTTTTTTTCTCTCCTCCTCCCCTCTTATGTTTGTATGGGGTTTTTTGGATAAAAGTATATGCATGTTTGATGTATGTGGGTACGTACTTTCGTATGTAGGGGTTGTTTGTTTGTATGTATGTAGTAGGGTTTGTTTTTGTATGTATGTTTAATGAAATTTTATGTTTGTATGTGTGTAGGGCATGTGTATGTTTGGGTATGTTGTATAATATAAGTATACATGAAGGGAAACCCTTTGCTATATGTATGTTTTGGTAGTTTTATTTGTATGTTGGTTTTTTTGTTGCATGTAGGGCATGCGTTAGGGAAAACATGCATTTTTGGGTTTGAAATGTTTTTGGGATGGGTATGAATGCATCCCTTTGCTTTATTTATGTATGTTATATTGAAAGTATGTATGTATGTATGTATGTATGTTTTAATGTTTGTATATATGTATGTTTTGTATATGTATGCATGTTAGTATTATTTTTTCATGTATATGTATGTTTTACTAAATTTGGGTATGTACGTATAGGGAAAAATATTTTGTGGGGTTTTTGGGCTGAGAAAGAACCGCGAAAATTTTTCAAGGTTTTTTTCAAATAGTCCCCTTGAGCGAGCCTTTGGCACAAAGTATAGATAAAAAAACCCCCCTTTTCTGGAATCTAAAACAAAAGAGGGCAAATTCACCCTTTTTTTCCCCAAAAAGGATAAGATTTTGTTTTGAAAGGGAAACCCAAGACTTAGGGACTACGGCTTTTAAAATTTTTAATCTTGTTTACCCGTTAGCGAATTGGACCTTTAAATTAAAAAGGCGTTATCCCCAGTTTTCTTTAAATTTTTACGAGCAAAAAATTTTTTTTTAAAAAAATTTAATTCTGCCCCCAAAATTTTCCCAAAATTTTTCCCAATCGTCATTTTAATTTATTGTCTAAAAAAACTTACGTCCCGAGTTTAAACCCCCCCCCCCAAACCCCCCCCCCCCCCCAAAAACAACAAACATATGTTTTGTTTCGCTCATGAAAATTATCTTTAGGATTTTGGAGGGTTTGAAGCTGATTTTTTTTTTATATCGTTTTAGGGTCCCATTTTTGGAAAAAAATTCACGAACCCGGAAAATTTTAAAAAGGTTTTAAGATGATTACTATGAAAGGGAGGGGATTGCAATGATGGGTAATGTTTGCGATGTAATAAGACAATAATAAAGATTGTAATAATGTAAAGAAAAGTTTTTATTTAATGATGTGATAATAATTTTAACAATAATATTAGAAATAATAATAAATGGATTAATAATAACAATACTATATTTAACTAACAATAACAATTACTATAATGATATAAGGAATATGACTGTTAACTGTTTCAGTAATGATAACAAACAATGATGATAATTAGTTTTGATGATGTGATAGTAACAATATTAATGTAATAATAATGATACGATGACAACCAAAAATGATGATAAGCGATGAAACAACATTGATCTGATGGATGGTAATGATAATGAGAATAGTAATAATACTAATGATGGTGAATATAATAATAATGATTAATTAAATGATGATAATGATGATGGATAATAGTAATAATGATGAGGATAATAATAATGATAATAATAATAATAAAAATACTGATGATGATGATGGAAGAAAAATAATGGTAATAATAATATTAATAATAGTCATGGTGAGATGATTATTTGATAATAATAATGATACTTAATAATATATATAATAATTATAATTAATAATAATAAAAACAATAATATTGATAATACTAACATAATTACTGATAATAGTGATATTGAAATTATATTAGTTAATGTCCTTGTAAATACAATAATGATAATAATAATATAATTAATGATGATGACTGAATTGATAATAATTGATATTAAACTAATGATGATACTGAATAGGGATAATAATGATAGTATAATAATATTATTTGCAATAATGTAATAACAATATAACAATATTAATATAGACAATAATATTAATAATAATCACAATAATAACAATAACAATAATTATGATATCATAATAATGATTAAGAATAAGGAGGTTATTTGTGATAGTAATCATGATAATATTAATAATGATCATTGTAG
Organism: Penaeus chinensis; assembly: GCF_019202785.1. Classification (NCBI taxonomy): domain Eukaryota; kingdom Metazoa; phylum Arthropoda; class Malacostraca; order Decapoda; family Penaeidae; genus Penaeus; species Penaeus chinensis. Next base: position 40,351,415 of record NC_061824.1, read on the forward strand.
ATAGAAATACAAAAATGAAAAGATTATTAGATGTTTATTAGAATAGAAGAAGAATAAAGTAACATATGATGATTAACAATATAATGATGATGCAATGAAGATGATGACGATGACAAATGCTATATGATGGTGATAGAATGAAAAATATCAAACTTAAATATATAATGATAGCTGTACCCGCTTCAACAAAACAGAACATTCGAAGTTTTCTCAAAATCTAAATAGAGAGAAACAGTGTAGAGTGCACAGCATATTGGCCGGAGGCTCCACTAGGCGGGTAACGAAGTGTAGAGTTGGCTGGTACGGGAGTGTCACGGCCTCCTCATGGCTCGCTCTTGCGCCCTCTCGGATCTCTCTCTCTCTCTCGATTTATCTTTTTTCTCTCTGCCACCTTCTGTTCCCTCCTTCTCTCTTCCTCTCTTCTCTCCTTAACATTCTTATCTCACTCCCCCTTCTCTCCTTCTCTCCTTCTCTCTTACTTCCTTCCTCTCTCCTTCCCTTCTTATTTCCTTCTCTCCTCCATTCTTTATTTCCTTCTCTCCTTTCCTCTTTCCTCTTTTCATCCTTCCTTACTTCTCTCTTTCCTCTTTCCTCTTTCCATCCTTCTTACCTTTCCTCTCCTTTCTTTTCCTCTTTCCACCTTTCCTCCTTTCTTCTTCTATGCTTCCCTCCTTCTACAGATTCGCACTTCTTTTTCTTCATTGTGATTATCTCGTCAATCTTCATCACCGTTACTTTTTTTCTAATTGTTTTTCTTCTTATTATTTTTATTATATTATCCTTTTTATTATAATCATCATTATTCTTATTCTTCTTCTTCTTCTTCTTCTTCTTCCTTCTTCTTATTATTATTATTATTATTATTATTATTATCATCATCATTCTTTTTATCAAAATCCCCATTCATTTTCATCATCTTTTTCTTCATGTCATCTTATATTCATCTTCCTCTTCAGCTTCCTCTTCATTGTCTTTTCATCTCTTATGCTTTTACACGTACAACATGTTGGGTTTCCACCACACACACACATACACACACACACACACACACACAACACACACACTCACACACACATACACACTCACACATATATATAAACACACACACACACACGCAACGCGCATGTATTTGTATGTATATATGTGTGTCTATAAGTATACTTTTACATATATTTATAATATATATATATATATATATAATGTGTGGAACCCAAACATGTTGTAAGTGTAAAAGCATATGAGATGAAGAAGTCAATGAAGAGGAAGATGAATGAGAAAGAGAAATGATGATGCTGATTAATGAGGAAAAGATGATGAACTGAAGGGATTTTGATAAGGAATTAATTTGATACATAATAATTATAATGTATAAATATAATATTATATATTATATATATATTAACATACTCACCACACACACAACACACAACACACTCACACACACACACACACACACAACATATATATATATATATTATATATATTATATATTATTTTTTATATATATATATGTGTGTGTGTATTATATAAATTTATATATATTTCTATATATATATTATATATATATGTATGTATATGTTAGTATATGTATCATATATATGTGTATATATAAAAGATATATATACTTATATATACATATGTATTTATATAAATTTTTATATATATATATATTTATTATATATTTTATATATATATAATTTATATGTTTTATTTAGATACGCGGTGCTGGTGTGAGTGGGCTATTTATAATTAGAAAGGAAGGAGACTATGAAGTAGGGTGATGAATGAAGGCCAAAAAGGAAGCAGGAAGAGGATGTAGAAGGAGAAGGCAAATTAAAAGATATAAAAAATTGGAGGGAATGGAAATAGTGGGATGAAGGAGGGTACAGAGATGGGTATTAGGGAATTAAGAGAAAATATGGTGACGGTAAGAATAATGAAGCTATAAGAAGAGGAAATAGAGGAGGGATAAGCAGGAGTAAGATGAGGAAGAAGGAAAAGGAAAGGTTGAGGGGAAAAAGGAGGAAAGGGGGGAGGGAGAGGAGTGATAGATGAAGGAATGTAAGAAAGGACAGAAAAAGGCAGAGAAAAATTTATTATATATATATCATACATACGTGCATATATATATATATATACTATATATATATTGAGAGAGAGAGAGAGAGATGAGAGAGGACCAGGAGGAGAGACCAGACAGAGAGAGAGGAGAGAAGAGAGAGAGAGGAGAGAGTGAGGAGAGGAGAGAGAGTGCGGATTGGAGCGAGCTGAGAGAGAGAGAGAGAGAGTGTGAGACGAAGAGAGAAGAGAGGAGAGAGCAGAGAGAGAGACAGAGAGAGAGGAGAAGAGAGAGTAGATAGAGAGACGGAGAGAGCCGAGATGGAGTGAGAGAGAGAGGACGAGAGCGAGAGAGAGAGAGAGAGAGAGAGCGAGAGAGAGAGAGAGCGAGAGGAGAGAGAGAGAGAGAGAGAGATGAGAGAGGATAAGAGAGAGGGATGGAGAGCAGGGATGGTGAGAGAGAGTGAGAGAGGAGAGCTGTAGAAGAGTGCGAGGGCGGAGAGAGAGAGAGAAGGAGAGAGAGAGGTGAGTGAGAGAGACGGAGAGTGTGAGAGAGAGCGACGGGAGTGACAGGAGAGAGAGAGTGAGAGATTGTGAGAGAGAGAGCGAGAGAGACGAGAGAGTGAGAGAGAAGAGGGGAGAGAGAGAGAGAGAGAGAGAGACGAACAATTTGAAGGAGGGGACGAAAGGGTTGAAGAAGAAGTCAGACATGATCTGTTAATTTTCCTGAGGAAGAAAAAGGACTACTTTAAGCTAGTCTTCAAGTCATTTAGTAAAATTTCTAGGTATTTAATAGGTAAAAAAAAATCTTATATGAAGATCTTGCAACATACACACAGACAAGCATGCATGAATCTCTCTATGTCTCTCTCTGTTCTTCTCTCTCCTCTCTCTTCTCTCTCTCTCTATTTATATATATATATATTATTATATATGTATAAATATATATATATCAATATATATCTCATATTTATACATATATATAAATGTATATGCATATGTGTGTCATATACATTTTATATATAACCATATATATACTGTATATTATGCATATATATACAATATATATGCTTATATGTGTATCTATATATTTATATCTATTTACATATAGATAGATAGAGAGCTACATACATACATATATATATACATATATATGTAGATGTAGTTGTATATACACACATGTTTAAAGAGATATATGGATGTATTGTATATATATATTAGTGAGAGAGATAGATAGATATGTAGATGTGTGTGGATCTATATATATATATATGTATGTATGTATTGTACCAATCAGTACCTTCCATCCCGTTTGGTCATACCCTCAGATCCGTGGAAGAGAATCAAACAGTCATAATAAATTCATCCCATGTAAATGAGGGACCCGAAGAAGTGGGTAATTTTCAGTTACTCTTTAAGATTCGCCAAGCGCGGTCTAATTTTCGCCAGGGGGTAGTCGTCGCGGAAAAGAGACGCCTCATTGGTGGAGGAAGAATGCGTCCACAATTCCAGGTGCGCCATTTGTTATAATTCCACTCGCTGCGTCTGTAAGGGTAAGCGGAATTTACCTTTTTTTTTTTTTTTTTTTTTTCTTTATATTGATACGTTAAGAAAAAAGTGTCTCTTTGTTCTTTGCTTTGTTATGTATTGCCTGGAATGGGACCTGATCGCCCGAGATGAGTGGGAAGGAGCTTTATCAGCTTGGAAAAGAGAATAAACTACATATGAAAATTATATACATTATTATGTATTTTTATACTAACATTAGTTATTATTACCATTTTCATCACCAAACCCAACACCAACATCAACACAACACCCAACATCAACGCCAACGCAACGCCAACGCCAACGCCAACACCAAACACCAGCACCAACCTCAACACCAACCACCACACCAACACCAACACCAACATAAACTTCAACACCAACACAACACCATCACCAAACACAACACCAACACCAAATTCAACTTAACATTCAACTTCAACACTCATCTGATCATTATGTTATTGCATTCTCGTCTTCCAAAATGGCACGCCACCCGGAAGTCACATGACTGTTTGTGACCGTTATTTTTGGCCGGGAAAGGAGGCGAGAGGCGTTGCAGGGGAGAGATAGTAGTGGCGGATGGGCGGGAAACGGGGGGAGGAGGGGAGAGGATAAGGAATACAGGAGGTGAAGGAAGGTGGGGAGGGAAGGTAGGAGGGGAAAAGGGGGAGAGGGAGGATTAGAAAGACAAGGGGGAGGGAAAGAAAAAGGAGAAGGAAAGGAAGGGGAAAAAGCTAAACGAGGGGGAGAAGAAAAAAAAAAAAATATAAATAAAGAAGGGGGGAAAGGAGGCGAAAAACATGTAAAGGGGATAAGGAGGACGAGAAGGGGGAGTTTGGAAAAACCAAGAAATGGGGGGGCGAGGAGAAGGAGGGGGAAAAAAAAAAAAGTAACAAAAAAAAGGAAGGGGGAGGGAAAAGGGAAAATGTAAAAGATGGGGGGCAAAAAAAGGAAAAAAAACAAAAAAAAAAAGAGTCGGGAACAGCGAGAGGGAGAGGGGGGGAAGTTTAAAAAGAATATTTAACAATGGCCCTAAGAAAATAGCATGATAACACTAATGATAAAAATGAAAGCCCGTTTTTATGCATAAAAATCGTGAGGCAAATTTTACACGAGAAAAGGAGATAAAACAGAAGAAAAAAAAAGGGAAAGGGGAAAAGGAGATAAAAAAGGAAATAACATGGAAAAGGGAAAAGAGAAAGAAAAAAATAAAAGAGCATTTTTTGGAAAAAGAAAAAAAAAGCGTAGCAAAGAAAAAACCCCAATAAAGAAAAAAAAAGAAAAAGAAAAGAAAAAGAAAAAACAAAAGTTTAAAGATAAAATCTACGTAAAAAATCCCTTAAATTTTCCCCCGAAATCTTCCTTGTCTACTTAACCTACTTTTTAAATTTCCCAAAAAACTACCCCCAATTCCCCCCACTAAGAAATTTTAAACCCCCTGGGGAAAACCCAAATAAGGGCAAATAAAAAAAAAAAAAAAGACAAAACCAAGATAATAAAAAAACAAAAATTATAATAATAAAAATAAAATAATAAAAAAAAAAGATTAACAAACAAAAAAACAAGGCAAGAAGGAAAAAAAAGTAAAAAAACAAAAAACCCGGAAATAAGGAAAAAAAAAGGGAACCCAAAATCAAAAGGGCAAGAAAAGGTCTAAACAAAGGGACAAAAGAAAGCAATTCAAAAATCAAAAAAAAAATCGAGAAAAAAAAAAAACAACAAATTTAAAAAAGAAGAAGGAATACAAAAAAAAAAGAAAGGAAAACAAAAGAAAAACGAAACAACAAGAGATGAGAGGAAACAAATAAAAAAAAAAAACTTAAAACAATAAAACCAAATAAATAAATAAAAAAGAATAAAAAAAACCCAAATTGAGGCCAGAAAATAGGAAGAGAGCGCAGGGCATCGAAGGGGCAGAGGCGGGGTTGCTGTCGCGGCCTTGTACCGGGACTCAGCTCGCGCCTCGGGCCACGCCAGACGGGAGGACGCGCGGCGGGGGGACTCGTGTGTGTGTGCGTGTGTGTGTGTGTGTGTGAGTGCCGGTGGGCGTGTGCGTTGTGCGTGTGGTTGTGCGTGGGGGCGTGTGGTTTGCTTTGGCGTGTGCTTTTGTGCGTGTGCGTGTATGTGTGTGTGTGGTGCGGGGTGCGCGCGCGCGGGGCCGCGTGTGTGTGTGTGTGTGTGGGGTTGAGTGTGTGTGTGGTGGTGTGATTTGTGTGTGTGGGGTGTGTGTGCGTGTGTTGTGTGTGTCGTGTGGGTGTGGGGTGTGGGTGTGGCGTGTGGGTTGGGGGTGTGGGTGTGGGTGTGTTGCGTTTGCGGGGGCTGTCGTGTGCGTGTGCGTTTGTGTGTGTGTGTGTGCGTGTGCGTGTGCGTGTGCGTGTGCTGTGTGCGTGTGCGTAGTGCTTTTGTGGTGTACGTGTGCGCGTGTGCGTGTGCGTGCGTATCTTATTATTATCAGTATCATTATAAACATATTCTTTCATTATTATTAGTCTTTTTATTATTATTACTATCTCTATATTATCATATTATTATCTTTACTATTTTTTATTATTGATAATATTATCGTAACTATTTTTATTATTAATATTATTATTATTATCATTTTATCCTCATCTCATTGTTTTTACTATATTATATTATTATTATCATTATCATTATCATTATCATTATCTTTCATTATAATTATTATTATTATTATTATTATTATTATTATTATTATATTATTATCATTATCTTTTTTCTTATTATTTTCGGGCATTAATTTTGTTATTATCATAACTACTACTATTATCATTCTTATCTTAACAATTGTCATCATTATCATTATAATCATTACTACATTATTCTCTTATTGATATTATCACTATTGCCACAACTTAGTTTTATCTTATCATTATCACTATCATTGCCATCATTACTGTTATCATCATTATTGTTGGAATCAAAATAATTCATATCATTTCAATTTTTTGAACTACTTTTAAATAGCATTAAAATAGTAGCATTACGACCATTATTATTATACATCATTATCGTTTTATTATATTATTATTATTATTATTATTTTATTATTTTTATTATTTTATTATTATTTTTTTTCATTATTATCATTATTTTCATTTTATCATTATCTTATTTATTGTTATAAAAGTAATAATTTAAAAATGATAATAAAAATATAATAATAATAATAATAATATAATAATAATAATTTTAATAATAATGATAATTTATAATAATAATAATAATAATTATTAATATAATGATGATGATAATTTAAAAAGGAAAAATAAAGTAATAATATAATGATAATCAATATTTTATTATTATCATTGTTTTCATTATTATTGCTGTTTTATTATCATTATATTATTATCATTATATTATTATTATTATTATTATTATTATCATTTTTCATTATTATTATCATTACTATTATTATTATTATTTTTTATTATTATTATTATTATTTTTCATCATTATTATTATTTTATTATTAATTCATCATCCTTATTAGTATTAAAGTGTTATCAAACCTTTATTAGTGTTGATGTTATAATAATGTAATGTTTTTTAATAATGATAATAATCTTTTAAATTTTTTCATTGTTATTTTTTCTTTATTAATGACCATATTTATCATTCATTTCTATTATCATTTTTATCATTTTTTATTTTGTTACTGCTACTTTTTGTTGTTTTATTATTACTATTATTACTATTATTATTATAATATGATATTATAATTAGCATTATTGTTATCATTATTATAAAAATATTATCATCGATAATATATTATCATTATTATTATTATTATTATTGTTATTTTTTATTACATTTTTATTAAAATTTTCATTATTATTATTATTCATTTATCTTTACCCCTTCTATTATAATTTTTCATTATTATAATTATTATTATATCATTATTTTTCTAATCATCATTATTGTTATTAGTGTTATAATTATAATCATCATTATTATTAGTTATATCTTTATAATTTGTATTATTATATATACGATAATATCTTATTACTATTATTATTATTGTTACTATTATTATTATTTAAATTTTTATTATTTTTTTTTTTGCATTATCATTATCATTATAATTATTATTATTACTATTATTATTAATTTTACTTTTATTATTATTTTCCCCTTATTATTATCATAACATTATTATTATTATTATTATCATTATATTATCATTATTATTATCTTTTTTCATTTGTATTATTATGCCATTAATAATACTATTTACACTTTCGTTGATAATTTTGTTTCCATTATTATTTTTTGTTATTATTAGATTAATCATCATCATTGTTTTTGATCATTAATATATTATATATATATTTTATATTATTTGTATGTATGTTTTGTATATTCTATATTGTATATGCATTACATATATTATATATATATATATATATATTTATATATATATATATATATATATATGTTGCATGTATATATCCCAACACACCAAACTAATATATATATATTTTATATATATTATATAAATTATATATTGTGGTGTGTGTGTAAGTTTTGTTGTGTGTGTGTGTGTGTGTGTGTGTTGTATATTATGGTGTGTGGTGTGTGTGTATATATATTTCGTATTATATATAAAATATTGTGTGTTTTTGTTGGGGTGTGTGTGTGTGTGTGTGTGTGTGGTGTGTGTGGTGGTGTGTGTTTTTTGTGGGGGTGTTTTGTGTGTGTGTGATGTGTGTGTGGGGTATGTGTGTGGGGTATGTGTGTTGTGTTTGTGTGAGTGTGTATGTGTGTGGTGTGTGTTGTGTTTGTTGGTGTGTGGGTGTGTGTTGTGTGTGTGGGGGGGTGGTGTGTGTGTGTGTGTGTGTGGGGTTTGTGTGTGTGGGTGGGGTGGGGGGGGTGTGTGTGTGTATACACACAAAATACATACAATTATATTATATATATTTATATATTTTATATATATATATTTATTTACAACACACACCCCACACACACACCACCCCACACCAAACAACACCAACACCACACACAACATATAAATATATGGGAAAAGAGGAGAGCGAGAGGCGAGAAAAGAGAGGGAGATAGATAGAAAAAGAAAAAAGAGAGAGAGAGAGAGAGAGAGAGAGAGATAGAGGGGGAGAGAGAGGGGAGAGAGAGAGATTGGAGAGAGAGAGGAAGGAAAGAGAGGAGAGGGAAGAGAGAGAGAGAAGGGGGGAGGGGGGAGAGAGAGCGAAGAGAGGCGAGAGCGAGAGAGAGAGAGAGAGAGAGAGAGAGAGAGAGAGAGGAGAGAGAGATGAGAGAGGAGAGAAGGAGAGAGAGAGAGAGAGATGAGGAGGGACAGAGAGAGGAGACGAGGAGAGAGCCCAGAGGAGAGAGACAAGGAGAGGAAGAGAGAGAACAGAGACAGAGACAGAGACAGTGCAGAGAGGAGACAGAGACAGAGACAGAGACAGGGACAGAGACAGAAAACAGAGACAGAGACAGAACAGGAGAGTGGAGAGAGAGGGGGAAAAGAGAGGGAGGGAAAGAGAGAGAAGTGAGAAGAGAGATGGGGAGAGAGAGAGAGAGAGAGAGAGAGAGAGGAGTGAGAGAGAGAGAGAAGAATGGAGGAGAGAGAGCGAGAGAGAGAGAGAGAGTGAGAGAGAGAGAGAGGAGAGGAAGAAGAGACAGAGAGACAGAGAACAGAGACCATCAGAGGAGAGAGAGAGAGAGTGAGAGAAGGAGAGAGAGAGAGAGAGGAGAAGAGGAAGGAGAGAGAGAGAGAGAGAGGGAGAGAGAGAGTAAGAAGAGGAGAGAGAGGATGAGAACGAGAGAAGAGAGACAGGAGACAGACAGACAGAGAAAGCCCAGAGAAAGACAGAGAGAGGGGAGAGAGAGAAGAGAGGAGAGGAGATGGTGAGACAGTGAGAGGAGTGATGAGAGGAGAGAGAGAAGAGAGAGATTTTTGAGAGGAGAGAGAGAGAGAGAGAGAGAGATAAGAGAGAGGAGAGAAAAGATAGAGAAGAGAGAGGATAAAGGGAGAGAGTAAAGAGAGAAGAGAAAGAAGGAGAGAGAAGAGGGTTTAGGGTTCCCGGGGGTAACTTTTTCAGGGATTATTTGGAGAAACTGTTATTGCCCTTTTCCCAAAGAGAGAGAGGAAGAGAGGAGAGGGGGGAGAGAGAGAGGGAGGAAGAGAGAAAAGGAGTATTGTAATTTATTTACAAAAACAGTGAAATTCCCCTGCAAAAAGCCAGGTGGATACCTGGCTGTGTTTTATTTGTGTAGGGCTTTCAGTCAAACATTAGGTTGTCCGATTACATCAATCCCTTGTGGAGTATGTAAATGGCGGGCGTTTCTGTAAAATGTTTTA
>NC_061825.1:10000-29193 GCF_019202785.1 Penaeus chinensis
AAAGAGAAACAGGGAAGGAGAGAAAGAAATTAAAGAATGAGAGATAAGAAATATGATAGAGAGAAAGGAGGGAGGAAGAAAAAAGAAGAAGACGGGAGAGGGAGGGAAGAGAGAGAGAGAGAGAGAGAGAGAGAGAGAGAGAGAGAGAGAGAGAGAGAGAGAGAGAGAGAGAGAGAGAGAGAGAGAGAGAGAGAGAGAGAGAGAGAGAGAGAGAGAAATTAAATAAATCAGTTAAAGGGCAATTAAAAAATATATATAATTTAAGAAAAGAAACGATAAACAAAAATAAAGAAAGAAAGAAACAGTAAACGACAAAAGGAAACAAATGAAAACAACCTGCCAAGAAAAGAGAAAAAGAAATAAAAGGGGAATAAGAAAAGATAAGAAAAATAGCAAAGACGAATGAACATTCTCATCCTTTTCTCCCATTCAAAACGTACGACACTTTGCGATAACGACCGACGACGGCGACGCTAACAACGATTTCCAGACGTACGACGGTCCAGGAACGAGGGCGGCCGAGGGAATCACCTTAATGTAAACGGCGGTGGGCGGGACGCAGAGTCTTGTACTACTGGGGAATGGGGAAGGGACACGGGCGCGGGAAACGGTCTAAATCTTTAAAAAAGAAAGAAATAAAGAAAGAAAAAGGCGCCAGAGGGAAAAGATAAGGGGAGATAATGGTTACTATGGTTAATGGTTCATGTTTGTGTTGAGAATGGTGTTGAGCGGGAGGTATATTAAATGCACTGATGATGGCAATACTGCTATTTGTTTTTAGCATAATCTTCGATTTTTTTTTTCTTGGTTCAGTTAAAATCAAGATGCATTATCAACATATTTGTTTTTTTATTTCGGTTATCAGAATCTTTTGTCTATATATATCTTATCGAAAACAATGCAATACCACACAACACTTATACTTTATCTTGCCTGTATCTCTTATTTTCCGAAAAAAATAGGCTGGCTAAGAAATCATTTCCCACGAAAGCTGTTCATTTATCGAAGTGGAGGATCCGCTGTCCTCTTCATTAAGCATTTTCTTAGTTAATTAATACTCGATAAGACAGCACCCTGAGATATTATTCTGCCATTAATTCAGACTAACAGCAAATATCAAATATCTCCCAATAAATTTCAGGAATTCATCCGTGAATTTCCAAAACTCTCGACACATTTCATCAACTTGGAACAACTTTCGACCATGCTGAATAAGTTTTTTTTTTTCTTATCTTTATGATCATTATTTACAGGGTTTTTTTTTTTTTTTTTGAGCAACCTTTAAGCAACTTTCGAGCAAATCTCAGCGTCGACCTCGCACTCTGCTTGAAATTTCCTAACGAGATTACCTGGATGTCATCCGTCGGGGAAAGCGTCAGCTGTCACTCCGACCGAGAGTCTTAGAAGCTGCTTTGCATGATCAACACTCGTCGCTGACATCCGGACTTGATTGCAGAAATGAAACCGGGATATTAGGAGTGAGATGTAATCTCTGTCTCTCTGTCTCTCTCTCGCTCTCTCTCTCTCTCTCTCTCTCTCTCTCTCTCTCTCTCTCTCTCTCTCTCTCTCTCTCTCTCTCTCTCTCTCTCTCTCTCTGTGTTTTTATACTAATATCTGTTATTAACAGCACCATATTCATATATGTTATCACCTATGATATATACATATATTGTATATATACGAGCATATCTACACATATGTAGATACATACATGCATTTATACATACATACATACGCACACACACATACGTACATACATACATACATGCATGCATACATACATACATACATACATACATACATACATACACATACATATGTGCATACATACATACATACATACACATACATACATACATACACCCACATTCATACATACATACATACATACATACATACATACATACATACTCAAATCCTCATGACTGCTACAGGTACCCCCCCCCCCTCTCTCTTCTCCTCACAACCCCGCACAGACCACACAAACAGACATCGGTAAGTTCGAATGCAACCGAAACACCAACAGAGAAATCAACTTACGACCCTTTCTCCCTTTGCGCAAAATACCAACATGCTCGCCCACTTCCCAGCCATCGCCGCCGCCATACTTAAAAAAAAAACAAAAAAAAAAAAACACGATAAATACCCCGTTTTCAGGCCTTAAAAATCCGGAAATCTGCATCCGAATCTGTGAATAAGAGAGGACCGGCTTCGTCTTTCCCTTTAAGTAGGATCTCTGAGAGCCGCCAGGCAAAAGGACACGAAGCCGGGATCCCCCTTTGCCGAAGAGTGTTTACAGGTCGCGCGCTAATCTCCACAAACAGGGAAGGATTACGAACGTGTTGCGAGGGAGTTCTGGCCGCGTGCATTTACCTCAGTCTGGGCTTAACACTGGAGGGACTAAAGACAAGGAGAGGGAAGAGGAAGGAGGAGGAGGAAGGGGAGGTATAGGTGGAGGAAGAGGAGAAAGAGAAGAAGAAGAAGAAGGAGGAGGAGGAGAAAGAGAAGAAGAAGCAGGAGGAGAAGGAGGAGGAGAAAGAGAAGGAGGAGGAAGAGGAGGAAAAGGAAGAGGAAGAGGAGGCAAAGGAAGATAAAGAAGGAGGAGGAAGAGGAGGAGGAGGAAGAAGAAAAAGACGAAGAAGAAGAAGAAGAAGAAGAAGAAGAAGAAGAAGAAGAAGAAGAAGAAGAGAAGAGGAGGAGGAGAAGGAGCAGAAAACGAAAAAGGAAAAGAAAAAGAAAAAGAAAAACAAGCAGAAAAAAAATAAAAAGAAAAAGAACAAACAAAAAGAAAAAGAAAAAGAAAAAGAAAAAGAGAAAAAAAGAAGAAAAAGAAAAAGAAGAAAAAAAGAAAAAAAAGAAAGAAAAAGAAATAGAAGAAGAAACAAACAAAGAACAAAAAAGAAAAACAGCTGGGTTAAAAACACCGGCAAGTTCCATCGACGGCCACCCATTAAGGCAGTGAAAAGAACTGCTACATGAGAGTGTAGAGAGAGAGAGAGAGAGAGAGAGAGAGAGAGAGAGAGAGAGAGAGAGAGAGAGAGAGAGAGAGAGAGAGAGAGAGAGAGAGAGAGAGAGTGTTAAATGTAACATGGGACATTATCTCAACTTTCGGGTTTTGTGCGAGGCGTACATACAGCGCCTCATGCGTCTCCTAATTAGGATATTGATAGTTATAATGATGAGGATGTTAAAAGTAATCATAATAATAATAATGATAATAATAATGATAATAAAATCGATAGCTATGATAATTACGGTGATATTAATAATCATGATAATAACATTAATGGTGGTGGTGGTGGTGGTGATGATGATGATGATGATGATGATGATGATGATGATGATGATGATGATGATGATGATGATGATGATGATGATGATGATGATGAAGATGAGGAGGAGGAGGAGGAGGAGGAGGAGGAGGAGGAGGAGGAGGAGGAGGAGGAGGAGGAGGAGGCGGAGGAGGATAACAATAATAACAAAATCCCTGAATATAACAATAATAACAATAATAATAATAATAATAAAAAAAAAAAAAAATCAACAGAACACTTAACAGTGTAATTAACTTCCAAAAAAGCACTGCTACAATTTCACCGCCGCATTCACTGTCCTGTGCTTTCTTTGGCTCTGCGTCACATCCGACTGATAGAGAGCGAACGAAACGAAATTTGCTTTATCTAACGTCTTTTCCGGCCGGTAAGGTGCGGGGGGTCAAGTGAGGGAGGGAGGGAGGGAGAGGGAGGGAGAGAGAGGGAGGGAGGGAGAGAGGGAGAGGGTGGGAGAGAGGGAGAGGGAGGGAGAGAAGGAGAGGGAGGGAGAGAGGGAGAGGGAGAGGGAGAGGGAGGAAGAGAGGGAGAGGGAGGAAGAGAGGGAGAGGGAGGAAGAGAGGGAGAGGGAGGAAGAGAGGGAGAGGGAGAGGGAGAAAGAGAGGGAGAGGGAGAGGGAGAGAGAGAGGGAGAAAGAGAGAGAGAGAGAGAGAGAGAGAGAGAGGACGATGGGCACTATCTCACTCCTGTCCCTCGAAAACTGGATTAATATTTGTGGTGATGATGATGACAATAACAATAATAATGGTCAAAATGATAATGACAATCATAATAATAATAATAATAATAATAATAATAATAATAATAATGATGATACTAATCAAATGAACTACAAAACATAAAAAAATGAACAGAAAAAATAAACAAAACAAACACATCAACTTCTTATTTTCTAAAAATAGCTAATTCAACATTGTTTTCACGTGACGCATTTTAAGTACAGCGGTGTATCACAGAGCTCGATAAGATATCACTTTGGGACTCCAAACACCGGGCATGTGGTGTGTGTGGTGTGTGTAGTCGAGAAAAAGAGAGAGGAAAAGAGAGAGGGAGAGGGAGATGAGGAGAGATGGAGGGGGAGAAGGATAGAGGGAGGGAGGGAAGGGAGAGGAGGGAAGGGAGGGAGGGAGGGAGGGAGGGAGGGAGGGAGATGGGGAGAAGGATAGAGGGAGGGAGGGAGGGGAGGGAGGGAGGGAGGGAGGGAGGGATGGAAGGGAAGGGAGGGGAGGGAGGGGAGGGAGATGAGAGGAGAGGAGAGAGAGTGAGTGAATGAGAGAGAGAGAGAGAGAGAGAGAGAGAGAGAGAGGAGAGAGAGAGAGAGAGAGAGAGAGAGAGAGAGAGAGAGAGAGAGAGAAGACGATGGGCACTATCTCACTCCAGATATCCTTCTAACTGGAGGGGGAGAAGGATAGAGGGAGGGAGGGAGGGAGGGAGGGAGGGAGGGAGGGAGGGAGGGAGGTAAGGGAGGGAAGGGAGGGGGGGAGGGAAGGGAGGGAGATGAGAGGAGAGGAGAGGAGAGGGAGAGTGGAGAGAGAGGGAGGGAGGAGGGAGGAGGGAGGTAAGGGAGGGAAGGGAGGGGGGGGAGGGAAGGGAGGGAGATGAGAGGAGAGGAGAGGAGAAAGAGAGTGAGAGAGAGGAGGAGGGAGGGAGAGAGAGAGAAGAGAGAGAGAAAGAGAGAGAGAAAGAAGAGAGAAGAGAAGAGAGAGAGAGAGAGAGAGAGAGGAGAGAGATGAGAGAGAGAGAGAGAGAGAGAGAGAGAGAGAGGAGAGAGAGAGAGAGAAGAGAAAGAGGAATCAGCTGAGATGGATTGGGAGAGCGAGAGGGGGGATATATAGATACACACACACACACACACACACACAGAGAGAGAGAGAGAGAGAGAGAGAGAGAGAGAGAGAGAGAGAGAGAGAGAGAGAGAGAGAGAGAGAGAGAGAGAGAGAGAGACAGAGAGACAGAGAGACAGAGAGACAGAGAGACAGAGAGAGACAGAGAGAGACAGAGAGAGAGAGACACAGAGACACAGAGAGACACAGAGACATACAGAGAGAGACATACAGACAAAGACAGAGACAGACAGACAGACAGAGGGGAAGAGGAAGACAGGGATATAGAAAAAAGACAGGCTAAATCAAGGCCCACAGGTGTACTAATGTTACCTGCTTTCACCTCAACACCTCTCCTGCCTTTGTTTGACATTTGGCTTGACATTTTACTCTGATAACTGGTAAATACTTGATTCAAGACAATGTCTCAATATGTTATGCTCTCACTCTATCACTCTCTCCCTCTCTCCTTTCTCCTGTCTATCAATTCCCTTTGTTCTTTCTGATTTCCTTTTATCCTTTAAGTATCACTCCTTCTTTCGCTCTCTCTTTCTCTCTCCCGCCTTCCCTTTCTCTCTCTTTCAGTCTCTCTCTCCCTTTCTTTTTTCCCTCTTATTAATTTTCCTTTTCCACCATTCTCTTGTCTTTTTTCTTTCTTTCTCTTTGCTTGTGTCCCTCGATCTCTCCCACCTTCCTTACTAACTTTTATCTCCCTCCTTCTCTCTCTTTCACCCTTACTTTCTCCTTCCTTCCCTTTCTATCGCCCTACCTCTCTAATTCCCACCCTCCCTTTCTTTCATCTTTATTCCCTCTCTCTCCCATCCTTTCTTTCTTTCTCTCTCCTTCCTTATTTCTCCCACTCTCCCTTTCTATCGCCTTACTTCCCTAATTCCCATTCTCCCTCCTTCCCTCCCTCTCCTACCCTTCCCTTCTCCCTCTCTCCTACCCAATCTCCCTTCACCCCTCTCTTTCTCCTCCCGTAGCCTTACTTTTATTCCCATTTTCCCTTTCCTTTTCGCTATCTTCCTTTCTCCTTCCCTCCCTTTAAATCATCCTTATCCCTTATCCATTATACCCATCCTTTATTTATTTCTCTCTCCTAACCTCTCTCTCCCACACTTCCTTTCTCCCTCCCTCTCCTAATCTCCCAAGACCTGAACAATTTTGTTTTCCTTTTTTTTTACTCTCTTTATTTTTTATTTTTTTTTTATTTTTTTTATTCTTTTTTAACTTTCACGTCGACCGACCCTTCGTGTCCTGAGCTCCCAGTGGCTAAAAATAACCCCGTAGATTGAAAGAGAATGGCGAGTGTCAAGGTCAACCTCAGCTCACCTCGCTAACAAAGTGGTTTGTTGCTGCGAGAAAGAGAGAGGGTTCGGCTTGACCTTGAGCGTTGTCTGTCGTTTGTCATACTGTACGTGCAGTGTGCATTCTGATCCCTGTACTGCGACCGACGAATCGCATGTGGGGAAGTGTATGCAGACACGAATGCATACGAAAGCGTGGGCATGAATAAAAAATGCTTAGATATATTTAGATGTGTTATCTATATGTATGTATGTATTTATGTATGTATGTATGTATGTATATAAATATATGTATATATATATATATATATATTTATATTTATATATATATATATTCATATATATATAGGTATATATATTTAAATATATTTTATATATATACATCTTTATCGATGTGTGTGTGTGTGTGCGTGTGTGTGTGTGTGTGTGTGTGTGTGTGTGTGTGTGTGTGTGTGTGTGTGTGTGTGTGTGTGTGTGTGTGTGTGTAAGTGTATGTGAGTGTGTGTGCGCGCGCGCGTGTGCGTGTATGTGTGTTTGTACGTGTTTGAGCTTATGTGTGCGTTTGCGTGTGACTAACCTATTAGTAAGTACATCCCCCGAAAACTATCGACATGCATTTTTATCCAAATAATGAATTTACTGATCATGAAAACTCACAGTGTACATGCTTTCTCTCTCACACACACAAAGTGCATAATACGAATAACCTTTAAAATTTTCAAAAACTAGATTCGGTATTCGCAACAAAAAAACATCAAAAACAAATCATATGTTCAAATCAAGGTGTTGTGACAGTTCATTTACATACGTTGTCTTTATATAATAATGGTGATTGGCTGCAATTTCCAAATTTTCTTCACCATAAATCAGAATCTTCTTCACTTCTCGGTCTTATTTTCGTGTTTTAAAATATTATTTCTCACCAAATATTCAAAGCAGAAAGACGTGCACATTATCTATTATTTATTTTATTTTATTATTATTATTTTTTTTTTTCTTTAACGTCAGTCGCCCCATTTCGTGTGGTAATACTGGTATTATCATTTAGTATTATTCGCTAGATATTGAACAAAAAAAATGAAGCTGATTTTTTATCGGATTGTATTTTTAATATTTTTATTTTTTTTTATTTCCTAAGACTGTTTGTAAAGGATCTCGTTTTTTTTTTTTTTTTTTTATTCTTTCTCTCTCTTTTTTAAATTTTATTCTCTAGATTTTAACGGAGATACGAACGTACACACACTCTAAAATTATTATTCAGATTAGGACTGGATCGGAGAATGATTAGCTCTTATCAGAATTCTTACGAAGTTACGCAATACTAATATAGTCCCCCTGGCTTTTTTTTTTTTTTTCTGGTGTTTCATAACAACCATATGCATTCAAGTCACACACCCGAAAAATTGTCCTAAATATTCTAAGAAAAAAAAAAAAGTGAAGAAAAAAAAAAAAAACAGCATATAACCAGATTTCGAAACGAACGATCAGAAAAAATAACTTCCTCCCAAGTATACGAACAAAAATATATTACAACCAGTCAGCTGACTCCAAGAGCCTCACGACCATTCAATGCATTATCTTTAATTGAAAATGGGATACAGACGTACATTTCGTCGCCCATTCATACACCCGTATTAAACACCCGGTCTCCTTTATACGCCAAGATATACATTATCTTAATTAACTAAGCCAAGATATCATTTCTGGCGCCGTTGCTCATTAGTGTCTGGATGTATGGATAAGTAATTCCATATGTTGCAAGCGTATCATTGTGCAATGTCATGTTGTTCATCTACTGGAGGACTCGTAGATGATCTCGTGTTCAAGAAGCCAAATATTCTTATCTTTCTTCCCGTAAATTAGGTGACGAAGGTGACTCTGGCCGTTCTAGGTTGCGCTATCTGATAAGGAGCAATCTTTAAGCTTAAGGGATAGAGACTTGTAACAAATCTCTCTCTCTCTCTCTCGCTCTCTCTCTCGCTCGCTCTCTCTCTGTCTCTCTCTCTCTCTCTCTCTCTCTCTCTGTCTCTCTCTCTCTCTCTCTCTCTCTCTCTCTCTCTCTCTCCCTCTCTCTCCCTCCCTCCCCCCCCCTCTCTCTCTCTCTCTCTCTCTCTCTCTCTCTCTCTCTCTCTCTCTCTCTCTTCTCTCTCTCTCTCTCTCTCTCTCTCCCTCTCTCTCTCCCTCTCTCTCTCCCTCTCTCTCTCCTTCTCTCTCTCCTTCTCTCTCTCCTTCTCTCTCTCCTTCTCTCTCTCCTTCTCTCCCTCCTTCTCTCCCTCCTTCTCTCCCTCTTTTTCTCCTTTCTTCTCTCCTTCTCTCTCCTTCCTTCTCTCCCTCCCTCTCTCCCTCCCTCTCTCCTTCCCTCCCTCTCTCCTTCCCTCCCTCTCTCCTTCCCTCCCTCTCTCCTTCCCTACCTCTCTTCTTCCCTCTCTCCTTCCCTCTCTCCCTCCCTCTCTTCCTCCCTCCCTCCCTCCCTCCCTCCCTCTCAATAAACTAGGTATACGAGCAAGATAATTGCTGTGTGTGTATGTGCGCGTGTGTGCGTGCGTGTTAGTGTGCGTGTGCGTATGTGCATATGTGTAGAAAATAAACAGCAAAGCTAATTTTACAATACAATAACCACGGGGTTGCCTTAAAATTCCAATATTTTACTCAAAATATGCAAGCTGTTTTAGTCCACTTACTCGCTCGCTAGCACCCAGAATTTTATGCTAGGGAGGAAAAACAGAGAGAGAGAAAGGAGAAAAAGGAGAAAGAAAGAGAGAACTGGATATGGAAAAGGAAAGAGAGAGAGATAGATAAATAGATAGATAGATAGATATATAAAGAGATAGATAGATAGATAGATAGACAGATAGATAGACAGATAAATAGAGAGAGAGACAGAGACAAAGAGGCAGACAGACAGAAAAAGAGACAGCCAGATACAGAGAGACAAAAAAACAGACAAAAAAACAAACCACCAGAAACAACCACAAACAACCAACCACAAACAAGAAGAGCAAAAAAAGAAAGAAAGAAATCCAATAACCCCCCTACGACAAACAAACAAAGAAAGCATAAAAACAGACACACGGCACCCTAACAAACAGCGGAGAAATGTCACAGCAAACTAGTAAAGGTAAAAAAAAAAAAAAAAAAGCGAATAAAAGATCAGACAGGAAATCGATAGAGCAGATAACGGGTAATGAATAAGGAAGAGAAGAAAGAGAGGTAATAATTGGCGTTGATTTGAAGTCAAAGGGAAACGTGGATTTTAACGATCAGTAATAACAGATAAACAAACAAGTAATTAATCAAAAAAAAAAAAAAAAAGATAGTGCCTTATATCCCCCTCTATACCCTAAATATCCCCCTCCCCCTCCCCACCACATCCCCTCTTTCTCTCACGCCCATCCCTTTTTCAACCAGGGGGATATGGAATCAAATCCCCTTCAGCTGAAAGGGAAAGAAACATAAAACAGACGAAAACGCACTCGGGTTTAGTATCCTCTTCGCTCTGAGCAAAAACATTTCGGAGTCTATTATCACTTAGGTGTCAATGGAGAAGAAGAGAGGGAGATTGGGGGAGAGGAAGAAGAGAGAGAGGGAGGAAGAAGAGAGAGAGGGAGGAGAGGGAGAAAGAGGGAGAAAGAGAGAGAGAGAGAGAGAGAGAGAGAGAGAGAGAGAGAGAGAGAGAGAGAGAGAGAGAGAGAGAGAGAGAGAGAGAGAGAGAGAGAGAGAGAGACAGAGACAGAGACAGAGACAGAGACAGAGACAGAGAGACAGGGAGACAGAGAGACAGAGAGACAGAGAGACAGAGAGGCAGAAAGGCAGAGAGACAGAGAGACAGACAGAGAAAGACACATAACGAGAGAGAGAGAAAAAAAAAAAAGCGAATGAAAGAGAACGAGCGACACAAACACAGAGACACAAAAAAAGGAAAAGAAAAGAAGAGAAAAATCTCGGAAAGGAGAAGCAAGGAAAGCGAAAGACAATAAAGGAAGCAATGTGGATGCAGTTTGTGCGCTGGTAATTCGTTTGAGGAAATTGGCTACTGATATTAAGACTCTGAACGCCTAAATGGATATTACTCTCCAGCTCATAAAGTTGATGCCGATATCTCTGTTGACCCAGGGATGGCATTTATTAATTCTCGTTGTGATCTTGATGTTAGGGTGGGTCATTCTAAGGAGGTTTTGCTATTGCGAAATAGGTAAGGCAGACTTGGAGGTTAGACTAAGAGAACCAACAGGAAATACGAGGAGAAATTTGGGTATGTTTGTGAAGAGGGCGTGTGGGTATCTGCACTTATATCGGGCCATTTATCCTTTTCCATCTCTACACACACACACGTATGTACACACAGTCGAATAGGCATGCACGCACACGCACACGCACACATACCGACATGTTTCTAAATGTTCTAGTAGTTAATATGACACCAAAACCAAATCCTACATTGAGGAAAAGAAAGAAAGACGAAAAAAAATGCATTCTAAAAAAAGAAAAGAAACAAAAAATATGTAAGGAATGACACGAAACAGCTGTAGCACTGAGGACGCCATTGGCACTGGCTGGCACTCTCCTCCTCGCTAGGCTAAATGAAAGAATGGGAAGGGAAGTCTGGGAGGCGAGGAGAACAAAGAATGGAAGAATAGAAATAGGAACACAGAAAGATAAGGATGAGAAAAGAAGGAAATGGTAAAAACACAAGACAAGAGATTAGTTAACTATTTGTGCAAGTATGAAGCAAATAGATAACGATGATGAAAAAAGACGAAACATACGAGAGAATGAAATACATTAAAAGCGAAAGGAGGTGATAAATCAGTAAAGGGAAGAGGGAAGCTAAAAGTGTGCATAAGGGGAGAGGAGGGAGAGAGGCGGTAGGGAAGGGGGGGGGGGTGAGCACAGCTCCTTTACTTAGCGACATCCACCTCCCCCTCTTCACCACCACCCACCTCCTCCCCCTCTTTACCCCCCTCCTCCCCTCTCCTCTTCACCCCCCTCCCCCTCTTCATCACCCCCATCCCCCTCTTCATCACCCCCCTCCCCCTCTTCACCCCCCTCCCCCTCTTCACCCCCCTCCCCCTCTTCATCACCCCCTCCTCCTCTTCCTCACCCCCTCCTCCTCTTCTTCACCCCCTCCCCCTCCACACCCCCCTCCCCCTCTTCATCCCCCTCTCATTCCACATTCTTTTTTTCTCCCAAGGGGGGCCTCGGGGCGTTGACTTGGCACTGCCTCTCCATCGTGAATTCTTACTCGGTTTAAAGATACAGTGATAAGATTTATTTTTATTTTTCTTCATTTTCAAGTTTAAAATATAAATTTATGAAAAAAAAAATCGTTGAAGGTTAAAATACAAATTTATGAAATATTTATCTTTATTTTTTTTTCTTTAATGAATGATGTTCTAGAAATCAATTATAAAAGGAAGAAAAGAAAAAAAAAAGAAAAGAAAAAAAAAAAGAAAGAAAAGAAAAATAACAAACCAACAAACGCTTCCTGAACTTCTCGCATCCTTACAATCATTAAAAAGATCAAACAAAAGTTCTCCCGCCAAGGCTTTCTGGTGAGCATAATTAACCAAATAAAAATCCCGCCCTTCCCCCCCTCAAAAAAAAAAAAAAAGTTTATAAAAATCGTCTACAGATCCTCAGGCCTTCTGCCAAGACCTGTGACGTCACTTTTTTTTTTTTTTTTTTTTTTTTTTTTTGAGGATGAGGGGGAAAATTTCGCTTGGAAGTTGGTTCTTCCAGATGGAAAATGAGAAAAGGAGAAAAAAAAAAAAAGTCCTCAGACGTGCCATGACGTTGCTTTCTCTCCGTCTTCTTTTTTTTTTTTTTTACTTTTTTTTTTTTTTTTTTCTCAAGATACGAGGTTTTGATGATTGATGTTCCGTATATTTGGCAGAGAGAACATGCGAGAGAAAGAGGGAAAGGAAGGGGGAAATGGAGAGGGAGAGGGAAAGGGAGAAGGTGAGAGAGAGGGAGAGGGAGAAGGTGAGGGAAAGGGAAAGGAAGAGGGTTAAGGAGAAGGAGAAGAGGAAGAAGAAGAAGAAGGAGAAGGAGAAGGAGAAGGAGAAGGGGAAGGGGAGGGGGAGCAAGAAAGAAAGAGAGAGGAGGGGAAGAGAAAGAAAAAGAAAGTGAAAGAGAACGAGAAAAGCAAGTGAAAGAGAACGAGAAAAGCAAGGGAAAGAAACCGAAAGAGAAAGAGAGAGAGATAGAGAAACGAGAAAGAAAGAAAGAGAGAGACAGGAGTCACAAGCACCTCCATCCCTTACGCCGTCTCACCGGAAATGGCAAGATAATAAAGCAAGGATAATGACGTAATGTCGCTCCCTGTACACCACGAAATCATGGATGCGCGTTTCGAAGACGTTGCGCAAAGCGTACTCTTTCGTATTTCTATGACGTATGACGTATGGCGCGAGAGGCATTGCGTAAAGATGCTGTAAGGCGCTTTGGCGAGAAATAACCGGCTGTAAGATGAAATGCGTAGGTGTTCTCGGTATAACACTTAGTGTGTGTGGCTTTTCGCAGTAAAATATACATTACAGCAACAATAAATGCATTCCATCACCGCTACAAAATACAAAATGGTACTGACGAAAAAAAAGAAAATGGTAATTCTAGGCTATGATAAAGCAGGCATTGTACACTGTACAATGCCTGCTTTATATACAGGTATATTTATGTACATTTATGTACATAAAGATAGAGACAAAAGGTAGATGCAGCTGTGAAAAGGCACAGATAAACGTAGAGACACAACAACAGACAGACGTATATAGAAGTTAGGATACGTGTCGAGAGACAATGTAGGGGGATAATAAATGGCATGAAGCTAAAAAGTGAAATAAAGAGGCTAGACCTGGATCTAGAAAATTATTTAGCTAATGTGTAGGACTATATCTCTACGGGCAGATGGAGATCCGAGATTCAACGATGGAGAAGGGGACCTGGCAACAAACGGCAACACCATGTCTGTCTGTCTGTATCTTTCTCCCTTGCCGTTTGTCTGTCTGTCTGTCTGT
The DNA here is from genome assembly GCF_019202785.1 of Penaeus chinensis. NCBI lineage: Eukaryota > Metazoa > Arthropoda > Malacostraca > Decapoda > Penaeidae > Penaeus > Penaeus chinensis. The sequence goes on from NC_061825.1 coordinate 23,476, forward strand.
CTGTCTGTCTGTCTGTCTGTCTGTCTGTCTGTCTGTCTGTCTGTCTGTCTGTCTGTCTGTCTGGGTATCTGTCCCTCCGTCTTCCACTCCCTCTCCTTCCCCTTGCCCCTCCCTTTCACCTTTCTCCCTCTCTCTTCCCTCTTTTTTCCCCTCTCTCTTCCACTCCCTCTCTCTTCTCTCTTTTATCCCTCTCTCTCCCTCTCCCTCTCTCTTCTCTCTTTTTTCCTCTCTCTCCCTCTCCCTCTCTCTATTCTCTTTTTCCCCTCTCTCTCCCTCTCCCTCTCTCCTCTCTCTTCTCTCTCCCTCTCCCTCTCTCTTCTCTCTTTTACCCCTCTCTCTCCCTCTCCCTCTCTCTTTGTTCCCCTCTCGCTCCCTCTCCCTCTCTCTTCTCTCTTTTCCCCCTCTTTCTCCCTCTCCCTCTCCCTTCTCTCTTCTCTCTTTTTTCCTCTCTCTCCCTCTCCCTCTCCCTCTTTTCTCTCTTTTTTCCCCTCTCTATCCCTCTCCCTTCTCTCTTCTCTCTTTTACCCCTCTCTTTCCCTCTTCCTCTCTCATCTCTCTTATTTTCCTCTCTCTCCCTCTCCTTCTCCCTCTCTCACACTCTCCACGTAATAAAAAGATACCCAGGCGGTCATCGCTATGTCCCCGCCAGCCGCCGACGAACACTTTCTTATCCAAAGTAAACGACTTTCGTTGAGTTAAATGGAGCATGACTATCTCCGGTTATAAGAAAAAAAAAAAAAAAGCCTGAGTTGAATGCCATTTTCAGTGAACATTGCGCAAGTATTTATAGAAGTCTAATCCGCGTATGGTCTCAAATGCAGAGTAGTTTAGGTGCTTTTTAAATACACGGTGTACATTTTGCGAATAATGAGGCTTCAGTTTTATTTTATTATATTTTTATTTATCTATTTATTTTTTTATTCACATATTTTATTATTATTATTTTTTTAGGTTGAGCGAATATAATCATGCGGTTCGAGATGACGTCATCATTATATTATTGGATTCTGTGACGTCACCTTTCCAATCGCCCGCAATTATTCGGTTGAGGATTCTCTTCGTAAACGGAGGATGAGAGAGAGAGAGAGAGAGAGAGAGAGAGAGAGAGAGAGAGAGAGAGAGAGAGAGAGAGAGAGAGAGAGAGAGAGAGAAATCAGAAATTCTGCCAAGATCAGTAAGCCTTTTCCGTATTCGCTTCTTACTTTCAGAAGTTTTGTTTATTAATAGATTTGTTTATCTATCTAATTATTTGCTTATCTATTTATGTATTTTTTTAACGTTTTTCCTGTTGTTGTTTTTTAATTTATTATTTTTTTTACACACTACTGTTCGTTTTCCTTCCTTCTTAGTCGTTATCTTTCGTTTATTTTCCTATCTTATTTATGCTCCCTACTATTTTTTTTTTTTCTTTTGTTCACTGTCCTGATAGTTTTTTTTTCTTCTTCTTCTTCTTTATTGATGCTTTCTATTTTGATTTTTTTTTTTGCGCTCTTCACCTTTTTTTTTTTAACTTTACACTCCCTACTTTCTTTTTTTTTGCATTCCCGTTTTTTCCTAAACGCTTTTTTACTTCCTTTTTATGTCGCCTTTCTTTATTTTTATCAATATCTCCACTCCCTACAGGTTTTTCATCTCTATTTTTACGGCCCTACCGTTATGTTATCTATATTTCCACTCTCTACTGTTTTTTTTTTTTTTTCTCTATTTTCAACACTACCGTCTTTTTCTCTCTTACATTTACGCTCCCTACCGTCTTTTTTTTCTCTTATATTCACGCTCCCTACCGTCATATTTATTTCTTTTTACACCCCCTACCGTTATTTTTATCTCTATATTTCCACTCCCTTCCGTCTTTTTCTCTCTTCTTTTTTAACGCCCCCTACCGTTTTTATTCCATGTCACGTTCCTACCGTCTTTTTCTCTCCTGTTACGCTCCCTACCGGGGTTTTTTCCCCCTCCCCCCACCCCCTTTTTACGCTTCCCGCCGCTCGCTTGTCGGTCGAAGCCAAATGACAAGTTCAAAAAGAATGACGATCTTAATTATGACTGACAGGTATGGGGTAGGGGTAAGGGTAGGAGTAGGGGGGTAGGGGAAGGGGGAGGGGTGTAGGGGGTAGGGGTAGGGGGTAGGGGGTAGGGGTAGGGGGTAGGGGTATGGGGTAGGGGGGTTGTGATAGGGGTAGGGGTAGGAGTAGGGGGGTTAGTCTAGTTAGGCATGGCAATATGGAGGAGACTAATATACACTTGTAGAATTCAGAGTTATTTTCGCTATTACTTGGGTATCTTGACTGCTACTTATGAGAGACCTTGTTGACACGTTGATTAGGAATGACACTGTTTATTTACATTGGTGTTGTGGTGAATTGACGAAAGCAAAGAAAATAGATGATGAAATTAAAATAGTTTTATCTTTAAGGATGCGAAGAGCAGTATTAACAAGGACGACAATGATAATAATGATGATAATGATAATGATAATAATGATAATAAAAATGATAATAATAAGAATAATAATGATGGTAATAATAATGGTAATAATAACGCCAATAATAATAATAATGTTAATAATAATGATAATTATTATTATCATTGCCAGTGCCGTTATCCTAGTGAAGTTACGTCCCTCAAGTTCGAAGAAAAAATAGTCAACACACGCGGGCACTCACCTCTAAGAAACGAGATTTTGACATCTTTTTGAAAAGAGGAGGTTTATATTTCCTCTAAGTAATTTCAAAGGAAATTATAATGTACTGGTCTATGCTTTTTTTCTCACTTCTTCGTCTTTTTTTTTTTTTTTTTTTTTTTTTTTTACAGGATTGCATCAAACACAGTTTTCTTGGTGTTGAAAGATCGTAAGAATTTTCCATGTAAATGTGAATGATAATTGTCGTATTTTTCAAAATCATAATTTGTAACCTTTTTTTTTTAATATTCATTTTTTATTCCTAATGATGATGGTGAATTAGAATAAGATTAAATTAATCCTTGTCTTAATCGTAAAAAAAATATATATAATGTAGCGTATGAATGCAAATTTTCATATCTTTCAGAATGTTAATTTGTAAAACTCGCTATCTTTAATATTCATAATTATTTTTTGCTAATGATGATGGAGATTCGAAATACCATTAGAATTCATTATACTAATATCGCGATTAAATTATCATCGAAAGCAATGGGAAGCCAGGTTGAAACTGAGGATGATGGTGATGATGGTGATGATGATGATGATGATGATGATGATGATGATAAAATAATAATAATAATAATAATAATAATAATAATAATAATAATAATAATAATAATAATAATAACAACAACCATAATAATAACAATAACTATAACAATAATAATAATAATAATAACAGTAATAATAATAATAATAATAATAATAATAATAATAATAATGATAATGATAATGATAATAATAATATTAATAATAATAATAATAATAATAATAACAATAATCAAATTAATAATAATAATAATAATAATAATAATAATAATAATAATAATAATAATAACAATAATAATGATAATAAACACAGATACAAAAAATATTGGCAACATAAATTACAAAAATGAAAAAAAGGTCTTAAAATTCAGAATAATACGCGATGATGTAATACCTTCTTAGAACGAAAAATAGGAAAATATGTAATCAAGGTCATTTACATCATCGTCTTAACCAGAGCAAAATAATCGTAAAAAAAAAAAAAAAAAAAAAAATCATATCCGAAGTGTCAAAATCACGTGACTTCTTGGATGCAAGCGCCTCTGTTTACTTGTAAATTCTTGCCTTGAAGTATTGCTAGGATTTGCGTCATGCTGTGTTGTTAGGTAATTACACAGGATGTGACTCCGGTTTAGAGGGAGGGCAGGAGGGAGGGAGAAAGGGATAGGGGAGGTAGGGAGGGTAGGAGGGAGGGACGGAGGGACAGGGGAGAGGGAGGGTCGGAGGGACAGGGGGGAGGGAGGGAGGGAGGGAGGGAGGGAGAAAGAGATAGGTAGATAGATAGATAGATAGATAGATAGAGCGAGAGAGAGAGAGAGAGAGAGAGAGAGAGAGAGAGAGAGAGAGAGAGAGAGAGAGAGAGAGGGAAAAAGAGAGAAGAAAGAGTAAGATATCACATGCAGAAAGAGAGACTAAGTACACAGACACACACACACACGCATGTTTATGAGTGTGGCAGACAGATTACAGAAGCCTTTTGCCATGAAAAAAATACAAAACTTGAAGAAAAAAATAATCCATAGACAAAATAAAGCAGTCAAAATTTAAAAAAAGAAAGAAAAAATACCAAAACTCATTATCCCCCCCCCCCACCATCTCTCGTCAAAAGGTACATACGATTCCTGACGACCTACCCGAACGACCTGTCCGAATGACCTACCCGAACGACCTTCCGTAACGACCAGTCCGAACGGCCTGGCCGAAAGACCCCTATCTCAGGAACCCTTCCAACGACCTTCCTTCACGACTTGAGACACGTTCCTTTCACCTGTCAGATGGATTTTTACAACCTCGTGGCCTTCGGAAGGAATTTCTTAAGGATCCTCTTTTAGGGTGAGAAGGAAGGAAGGAAAGGGAAGGAGGGAGGGAGGGAGGGAGGGAGGGAGGGAGGGAGGGAGAGAGGGAGGGAGCGAGGGAGAGAGGAAGAGATGAAAGGAAGAAGGGAGGGAAGGAGAGGGGAGGAAAGGAGGGAGAGTGGGAGGAAAGGAGAGAGTGGGGGAGAGAAGGAGGGAGGGAGGGAAGGAGGGAGTGGGGGGGAGGGAATGAGTGGGGGGAGGGAAGGAGGGAGGAAGGGGGGAGAAGAAAGGGAGAAAAAGGCAGGGAAGGTGATGAGGGAGTGTACAGGAGGGAAATGGAAGAGGAAGGAGGCGAAGAGGGAGGAAGAAGGAAAATATTAGACAGAAAAACAATATCTAAATTGAAGGCAGAAAACCATTTAAGATGACGATCACGACGAACGAGATAGATAGATAGATAGATAGATAGATAGATAGAGAGAGAGAGAGAAAGAGAGAGAAAACAACAACAACAATAAGAGAAAACAATAACATCAAATTAATAAAAAAATAAAAAAAACACGAACAATAAGAACACCCCCCCCCCCCCAACCAAAAGGACGAGCGAAGAAGCTGCAGAAGATCTGTGAATGAAGCAAGAAGACGCGAGATTGTGCCCAGAAGCCCTTATCGGCCGGCGGGGGCCACTCGAACGCCGCCGATAACAGAGATAAGGCCCTACACATGGGGGGCTCCGGGTTATCGCGCTAAGCACTGCCGATAACATGGGAACCACGTGATAACCTGGCGTAAGTGTGCGTGGTTACCGATAAACACCAGTTCTTCTTATCTTACGCCCCGACGCCTCGCCTTCCAGCTCCTCTTCCTCTTCCTCGTCGTCTCTTTCTCTCTATCTCAATCTCTGTGTTTGTGTGAGAGTGGAGTGAGAGTGAGAGTGAGAGAGAGTGAGAGTGTGAGTGTGAGTGAGATTGAGAGTGAGAGTGAGAGAGAGAGAGAGATAGAGAGATAGATAGATAGAGGAGAGGAGAGAGGAGAGAGAGAGGGAGAGAGAGAGAGAGAGAGGAGGAGAGAAGAGAGAGAGCGAGAGCGAGGGAGGGGGAGGAGAGAGAGAAGAGAGAAAGAGAGAGAGAGAGAGAGAGAGAGAACAGGAATCAGAAGCAGACAAAGACTGAAGAACTGCCGCCTCAG
>NC_061825.1:39293-44293 GCF_019202785.1 Penaeus chinensis
TATGTGCAGAATTTTCTCAAGTTGCCATTTTTACAACTTCAATGTTCTGTACATGAAATACCCTTAGTCTTTTTGTATATATATAGAGAGAAAGAAAGGAAAAAAAAACATAAATCAAGCTTCCAGTTCTTTACTGCAGGAAACCAATTATGACACAACCAGCAATTTTTACCCTTATCCAGAATTTCAGTGAGATTTATAGGTAATGAAGTCGACATTCACAGTGTTACCTCGGGACATCACTCTGATTAGATATAACCTACATCAGTTTATTTGTCTTTCTTTTTCTTTTTTCTTTTAGGAGAGCTAAAGCAAATGTCATAGCAATTTCAAGTTTCGGTTTATTATAATCTAGTGTCATGTTAGTGGAACAGGGAGTTTTTACACAGACTGACACTCTGTTGGTGAGGAAAGCCAGAGTTCCTGCTGTGCTTGTAAGTACAAAGGCATTATAATTTTCACGTCAGTAAGTTTAACGAACATTTACATAATTTGGTCTGTTTTTGGAAATGTTCATGTGAGAATTATCGAGTGTACTATTATTAGTCTCTTGTTCGTAGATGAAAAAGGAAAACCAAAAGAACACTAGTTAAGGCTGATTATTAAACAGTAAAATTATGCTCACGGATGAAGTCCAAATTCTTTGCATGGATTATTATTGTCTAGAGATTCTTTGCAAGGCTATAATTATTAATTGCTAGAAATAGCAAGAGACTCATTTGGCTCTAGTAACATGGAACATAACAGTGAGAAGTAAGCAAGGTAAAATTCAGATTTACAGTTATTAAGAAAAAGAAAAAATATATAAACATAGTTTTGTTGTTGTTTTCCTGTCTCCATTAATCATAATTTCATTGGGAGATGATCAGCCTTTTTAAGTTCTTTCTTTTTGAAAAAAAAGGTTGGTGTAAAAGAAATTATCTTGGCTTAGCTCAGCTAGCAACTACAACCAGTCATACTTTATTGAGGTAAAGTGTGTATGTGTAAGATATATATATATTTTGAAGAGCCATTCTTTAGGAGGATATCAAGGTGATATCCATTTGCATCAACTGTTTTGACATAAAAGTGAGCAATCGGAGTACATGTTAGAAGAAAAAAGATAGTTCCATTTTTCTTTTTCCATCAACCTGTTACTTGTTCTTAGACTTAGGACCCTAGGCAGTATCATTCTCAGTGCCAACATATTTGCTACAATATTTTGTGTGAATGAGAGGGAGATACCATATACTCTACCAGTGAGTGTGGAAACGCATTATAGGGGACCCCCCTACCCCTACGCTAAAAGGTGCACAGTATGATCATTTCTTTCTTTTTTTCAAATGTGATGGATATATTTTTTCCAATTTATTTATTTAGGGTGCGCGCAAGGTAATAAACCTTATTGAAATTCCAAGTAAGGTTCAAAATGGCTGATTCACGAACATGGGCAAGAAATCACCCACTCTAGTCTGGTTTATGGTTAAGCATTGATTTGGCTAGTTGGTAGACCTTAGGTAATAGGGTAAAATAAAACTAAAAAAAAAAAAAAGAAAAAAAAATAGTATGTTTCATTTTGTCGATGTGCTTTTCTACCAGTACTGTCTTTTATGTGTAATATGTAGAGCAAGAAAGATAAGAGTGAGAGAGAAGGAACAATGTGTATTACAGAATGATTGACTCTTCCCAGAAACATTACTCTGTGGTTATGTGTGGTTTTATACGCCCCCTGAAAGTTTTGAATTAATACGTTCTTTGTTCGTAAATAGTTCAAATTGTAACTAGCTCCTTTATGAATACTTAATTAGCCATGAATATATTCCATAACACATCTTAACTGTATATTATCATTTAAATGTCAAAAAAATAATGACAGCTGATACACTAAAGAAAGAAGGATGTGGAAAACCAACATGAACATGACTGAAAATAAGATGGGGAGTAGAAAAATCATGCTATTTGTCCATTACAAACTTGTAATGAAAGAAAAGGCAGAAGGATTTTGTACGTATGAAGCCACAGGATACATTATATAAGTGTGTGTCTTTGGTCTGCAGTATTTTATCTTGTAACTAAATTGTAAACCAGTGTATAATAAGTTCTGACGATATGTAAACTTGCTGTTCAGAGAGTGGGGAAAATTTTAAGGAACAATTGGACAAAATTTCAACTTGTTTGTAATTAAATGAAATAAACCAAAGAATGTTACTTTTGAAGTAATTTTTTTCTTCTTCTTTAATTATTATTACTGTAATCATTACAATTATTATTTAGAATAGATTATTTTTGAAAATGTGAACTGGATTCCCACCGGGAGAAACTGTGACCCATCTTTATGTGTGTGTATATATATATTTTTCTTTTTCCTTTTTTTCATGAGTTGAATGCTCTGATATTGACATGTTAATATTTTGTTTGAAAATTAAATAAATATTTGTATACATGAATTTAATCTTTCTTCAAAACACAAATCCTTAAAACTACTCGTACATTCTTTTCATTATCTTTTCCCATGCAGCTTACTATATAATTATTTATCTTATTGACTCCCTGTGTCTCTCTCTCTTTTTCATATATTTCTGAAAAAAATGATTTCTGTATCTTTTCGTTGTAGTGCTTTTGATTGGATAATCACAAATGTGTTTGATGGAAGGCAAAATCTCCTCGTAATGTGGATTTTTGTAATATAGATATTTTCTTCCTGTTCAGTAAACTATTCTAATATGTAATTTTGAATTGGACATGTGCTTACATAAATAGAGTTATTGATGGTAATGTAACCTTTTAATGGTATATTAGGTTAAAACTGTGATATACAGTGTAGACACTTTCAGTTTTTGTTTTTGTCTTGATTTCCCTTTTTAAAACTCTCTTTTATATATATATAAATAATTAGAGAGAGGGAAAAAAAAGGAAGGCTTAGATTTGTTGATGGAAAAGCAAGACTGTTGTCAAATAATGTCATGTGACTTTAAATTTTTTGTGTCTAATATATAAGAAGAAAAAAAATGATAATGTCTAAATGTTTTCTGACTGTTTTAATGGAATATGACTGTACGGTTGATCTAGTGTGCGAGTTGTATTTAAACGGTGTGAAAGAACTTAATTCTCAGCCCCTGTTAAAATATTCCAAGGAGGCTGGTGTGTGTGTGAATGGGGTTTGGTTATGAGGTTATGAAGTGAAGAAAAAAAATCATATGCTGAAAAACTCCCCATTAGAAGTTATTATTGTTATTTTTATGATAATTTATTGTTGATTATATTCTTTGGGTGGCATATTAGTGAAAAGCCTAATTATAATTATTACATTAACATAGAAATACCTCTTCTTCATATTTTTATGCTTTTTAACGGATATATTTTATTGTTTTCTTGACCCCTTCCCCTTCCTTAACCCCTAAGTAATATTATTTATTATTGTTATTATTATCATCATCATTATTACTATTATTAGTTATTATTTTTATGACTATTATTGCTGTTATTACTATTTTTATTATTATTATTGATTATTGATTATTACTATTATTATTATCATTATTTACTGCACTTGATAAATATTAAATGTAGCATACCTTTTTCTGTTCTACTTTTCTGAGGCATGTTTTACTACAACTCAACTGTGACCAAGATGCAAGCAACTAAATGAGTGATTTTGTTTATTACACAATTAGACTTTTTACCATCTTTTATCTGTAATCCAGAAACTGTAGTTAATGACTTAGATAAGGAAATTTGGCTTCCATTTGAGATTTTCTCCTGCCCCCTCATGACCAGTAAAAGTTTGACTCAGGCATTGAAATCCAAAATTACGCGACTGAAATTTTGTCAGGAAAAAACGGTGGCCAGAATATACTATGTTATTATTATTATTATTATTATTATTATTATTATTATTATTTCCTGCATATCATGGACATAAATGGTGGGGAGCTGAAATGGCTATTAATTAAAGATCAAACAAAACCAATTTTCCTTTCTTTTCTTTTTTCTTTATCTTTTTCTTTTTCTTTTTCTTTTTCTTTCTTTTTTTTTCTTTTTTTTTTTGTAAATTCTCCTCCCAAACTACATTCTCTATTTATCTTACCAAAATTGGCCTATACTTCACCCCTTCAAAAAAATATTTATATATACAATTGGAACCGACGCTTTCCCAAATGTATTAAAATATGCCTACGGTGATCGAAGATAACCTGTCCAAAGATCCGTCCTCTTGACACTTCTGCCTCATAGCTGCACCGTTGCCCTCATCTCCACATGTAGTCACCTTGGAAATGCACCAAAAGAAAGAGAGAGAAAAGAAAGAAAACTAAGTATCTAAATAATGAGAATAATTTGATATCATGGACCAGTGTATCACTATGCTCACTTAGGGGGGTAATTTGCATGGGTTGTCCTTTTGTCTTTTAACATGGCAAGATTTTTGTGTGTGTGTGTGTATTTATATATATATATATATATATATATATATATATATATATATATATATATATATATATATATATACTTTGTTTTTCACTCCTACCCACCCTTATTTTTTCTAAGAGCACTTTTTTCTTTTTTTCTTCTTTTTTGCCCTTCCCCCAAATACTTGTATTTTTTTCTGAATCCCATTTAATCCTTAAAATAAAAAAAGCTCTTGTGTAAAGGTGACAATAAAACTGAATCCTGAAAGCAGAAGCGGAAGCATGAGTTCAGGTGTGAACAAGTGACCACGCGCAAGACCTGTTGCTAGTGCCAATAAGCAGTGAAAATTTGTTAACTGATTCAGCCTTGTATGTTGCTCAAATTAAGTTAACTAAGATAAAATAGCTATTATTTACATCCATGTAACTTAAGCATGTATAAATAAGTATGGTGTATGTAATTGGTTCATTTGATTCCTACATTACAAGGCTACGATAAAATATTTGCTCATTGAATTTAGCAAACTTTCACTCTACCTGTGGACAACACTGTCTGGAATCACATTTTTTTCAACAAATAAATCTACTACTATATTTCAATTACTGGAATTTCTG
>NC_061825.1:49293-61793 GCF_019202785.1 Penaeus chinensis
TCTTACCATTAGCACTTTATGCACCAATTTAAGAAAAAAATTCAGTATATCGATTGATGTACTGTAGATGTAAAGTTTTATCATTTGTATAGAATCACCAATAAGAAATTTAAGAATTCTTTGATTTATCTTGATTCTCCAATATTTGATGTAAAATAAATGTCATTCTACTGAGGTTAGGAAGAAGCTTATAATATCAAATAAAGTTTTTATTTGGTTCTGCTAGCACATTATAAAAAGTAAAAAATAATATTGATGTGCATTTGAAATAAAATCATGTTCATATAATTTCCACATACACTGGAAAGGAATAATGTGCAATTACATATTTTGCAATAAGCGTAGTTGACAGGAAATCTTTGGAAACTGATCACAATGGAATATTCACTGGCCACCCCTGAGTCTGAGGACCAAGTGGAGAGTAGATTCCTTCTGAATGTTGTAGTCAGAGAGTGTACGTCCGTCCTCAAGCTGCTTGCCTGCGAAGATCAACCTCTGCTGGTCTGGGGGAATGCCTTCCTTGTCCTGGATCTTGGCCTTCACGTTCTCAATAGTATCGGAGGGCTCAACTTCCAGGGTGATGGTCTTGCCAGTGAGGGTTTTGACGAAGATCTGCATACCACCACGAAGTCTGAGTACCAAGTGAAGGGTAGACTCCTTTTGAATGTTGTAGTCTGACAGAGTGCGACCATCCTCCAACTGCTTGCCGGCAAAAATGAGACGCTGCTGGTCTGGAGGAATGCCTTCCTTGTCCTGGATCTTGGCCTTTACATTTTCAATGGTGTCTGAAGGCTCAACTTCCAGGGTGATGGTCTTGCCAGTGAGGGTTTTCACGAAGATCTGCATACCACCACGCAGTCTGAGTACCAAATGAAGGGTAGACTCCTTCTGGATGTTGTAATCAGAAAGGGTACGCCCATCTTCCAGCTGCTTACCAGCGAAAATAAGACGCTGTTGGTCAGGGGGAATGCCTTCTTTGTCTTGGATCTTGGCCTTTACATTTTCAATAGTGTCTGAAGGCTCTACTTCCAGGGTGATGGTCTTGCCTGTGAGAGTCTTCACGAAGATCTGCATACCACCACGCAGTCTGAGGACAAGGTGGAGAGTGGATTCCTTCTGGATGTTGTAATCAGAAAGGGTACGCCCATCTTCCAGCTGCTTGCCAGCAAAAATAAGACGCTGCTGATCTGGGGGAATACCTTCCTTGTCCTGGATCTTTGCCTTTACATTCTCAATGGTGTCAGAGGGTTCAACCTCCAGGGTGATGGTCTTGCCTGTGAGGGTCTTCACGAAGATCTGCATACCACCACGCAGTCTCAGAACAAGGTGAAGAGTGGATTCCTTCTGGATGTTGTAGTCTGACAAGGTTCGGCCATCTTCCAACTGCTTGCCTGCAAAGATGAGACGCTGCTGGTCTGGAGGAATACCTTCCTTGTCCTGGATCTTGGCCTTTACGTTCTCAATGGTGTCAGAGGGTTCAACCTCCAGGGTGATGGTCTTGCCTGTGAGAGTCTTCACGAAAATCTGCATACCACCTCGCAGTCTCAGAACCAAGTGGAGGGTAGATTCCTTCTGGATGTTATAGTCAGAAAGGGTACGACCATCCTCAAGCTGTTTACCAGCGAAAATAAGACGCTGTTGGTCTGGGGGAATGCCTTCCTTGTCTTGAATCTTTGCCTTTACATTTTCAATGGTGTCAGAGGGTTCAACCTCCAGGGTGATGGTCTTGCCGGTGAGGGTCTTCACGAAGATCTGCATACCACCTCGCAGTCTCAGAACCAAGTGGAGGGTAGATTCCTTCTGGATGTTGTAGTCTGACAAGGTTCGGCCATCTTCTAGTTGTTTACCAGCAAAAATAAGACGCTGCTGATCTGGAGGAATACCTTCCTTGTCCTGAATTTTGGCTTTTACATTCTCAATTGTGTCAGAGGGCTCAACCTCCAGTGTGATGGTCTTGCCTGTGAGAGTTTTGACGAAGATCTGCATACCACCACGCAGTCTGAGGACAAGGTGGAGAGTGGATTCCTTCTGGATGTTGTAGTCTGACAGGGTGCGACCGTCCTCTAACTGTTTACCAGCAAAGATAAGACGCTGTTGGTCTGGAGGAATACCTTCCTTGTCCTGGATCTTGGCCTTTACATTTTCAATTGTGTCAGAGGGCTCAACCTCCAGTGTGATGGTCTTGCCTGTGAGAGTTTTGACGAAGATCTGCATACCACCACGCAGTCTCAGAACCAAGTGAAGTGTAGACTCCTTCTGAATGTTGTAGTCTGACAGGGTGCGACCATCCTCAAGCTGCTTACCAGCGAAAATGAGACGCTGCTGATCAGGGGGAATGCCTTCTTTGTCTTGGATCTTGGCTTTTACATTTTCAATTGTGTCAGAGGGCTCAACCTCCAGTGTGATGGTCTTGCCTGTGAGGGTTTTGACAAAGATCTGCATACCACCACGCAGTCTGAGGACAAGGTGGAGAGTGGACTCCTTCTGAATGTTGTAGTCTGAGAGAGTGCGACCATCTTCCAGCTGCTTGCCAGCAAAAATAAGTCGCTGTTGGTCAGGGGGAATGCCTTCCTTGTCCTGGATCTTGGCCTTCACATTCTCAATGGTGTCAGAGGGCTCGACCTCCAGGGTGATGGTCTTGCCTGTGAGGGTCTTCACGAAGATCTGCATACCACCTCGCAGTCTGAGGACCAAGTGGAGAGTGGATTCCTTCTGGATGTTGTAGTCGGACAGAGTGCGTCCGTCCTCAAGCTGCTTGCCTGCAAAGATCAACCTCTGCTGATCTGGGGGGATACCCTCCTTGTCCTGGATCTTGGCCTTCACATTTTCAATAGTATCTGAGGGCTCGACCTCGAGTGTGATGGTCTTGCCTGTGAGAGTCTTCACAAAGATCTGCATCTTGATGCTGCAAGAGAAATTTGGACATTAGAATTCAGATGTCAATACTTAATATTGTTCTCATGAAACATACTAATATATGAGTAATATATATTTGAAGTCTTTCAAAACATGAATACCAGTATTCAAGTTCAAACAAATTGACCAAATCAAGAAAAAATATGATTCAAGAAAAAGGAATGTACAATTCACAAAATATGCATTTGCCACTGTTCCTACACATTTAATTCATAGATACACCACTTTCATTTATTACATATAGACACCACCACCACCACTGCATAAAACACTATTTCTACTTTCTAAAATCTAACTGAAGCTATAACCCTTCTCTTAACCCCTCCAGCTCTGACAGACCCTAGCTCTGTCTCTGTACCCTTTCAGCTATTTGTCACCCTTGTTTCATTCTACATCCCTAATGTTGTGTAAGCAAGAAGCCTGTTTATCTTACAAAGTCATTTTGTATTACAAATTCTGAATAAGCGGTTTTAAAGTTACTACTTGAAAACTACAAAAGTGCAGGAATTGAAGTTTAATAACTATGTAGGTGGCTCTACATCAAAGTAATCGAGTTACCTTCTTTATCGAATGGCAAAATCTAACCATATGATGAACGTGATCAATTTCACCGCAAACCTTGCAATCGTGCACTAAAAACAACTACAGAGGACATAACTATATAAAAAAAAAAAAGTTTCGTACATAGGTATACACAATATTCACTATCATAGAAATAAAAAAAATATATATACAAATAAATATATACCACCAGCACTTTCCACTTCACAGCAACCAGCAACACACACACACACTAAACACTAGCCCGAAAAGCGCCAGCCAGGGCCGCCGCCGCCGCCGCCGGGCCGAAGCCGCTCCCGTCCCTTTGTCCGCTCGGACGCCACGTCACGGCAGGAAGTCCGCCGCCGCCCTGCCCTCCTCCCTCCGGGCCTGGCACTTCGGCTACTCTAGCAGCTACTTACGAAGATGTGGCACCTTCTTTGTACATGCGACACGAAATTCTATGTTTAAAAAAATGGTACGAGGAGATAACAAAATCTGTAATATTTACCGGTACTTGAAGCGCAATAGTATTTGATCACAATATCACTCGCTGGGAACTAACTACATCTTTTCGCCGACGGGGTTTATATACCCTTGGGTCACGTGACCTCGTCCACGCATGCGCACTGGCCCCGCTGCCTTTGTACGATGATCAGGATAACATGTTTTTGGAAAGTAACTAACCCAACGAAGGAGTTTAACCATTACAATTCATACCTGAATAATCTATATAAAATGAGGAATCCATAGATGTATCACATGATTCGAAAATAGTCAAGGGATTAAGAGACTGGCAGAAAAAGCGTTTTCTCTCCCCCAGCTGATTGCGCGAGAAGCCATGTTTTCGAGAAGGCCTGAGAACACCCATAGGCTTTCCCTGTATG
Source organism: Penaeus chinensis (assembly GCF_019202785.1). Taxonomy (NCBI): domain Eukaryota; kingdom Metazoa; phylum Arthropoda; class Malacostraca; order Decapoda; family Penaeidae; genus Penaeus; species Penaeus chinensis. Next base: position 53,637 of record NC_061825.1, read on the forward strand.
TTGCGTCATATTTCGTGTCCCTTTTTTTCACTTGGCAAAACATCTATGCGTTTCCCCTTAGACCCAATCACCCAATAAATAAATAAAGTTAAGAGAAAATAAGAATCGCTTTCGAAGAGTATACTGGCAACATTTATTCTTTCATTTTAAGTCGCACATATTTCCCGTTGTTATTATGAGACTTAACACATTTAATTTCAACTCCAATGTAATATTGCACTAAATTATAAATGATTATGATTGTAATACTCTGTTTAATGTTCGATTTTCGATTCGATTTTGCTGTTGTTCCTCATTTTTATTCGCCTATCAGTAACATCACCATCAACAATAAAGAATGGTTGTTGTTACTATAATTATTGTCTTTATTATTATTGTTGCCATCATTATTAGTTATTATTAGTTATTATTATTTGTTGTTATTATTATTATTATTATTATTATTATTATTATTATTATTATTATTATTATTAGTTATTATTAGTTATTATTATTATTAGTTATTATTATTATTATCATTATTATTAGTTATTATTATTAGTTATTATTAGTTATCATTATTTGTTATTTTATTATTATTATTATTATTATTATTATTATGATTAGTTATTATTAGTTATTATTATTAATATTAGTTATTATTATTATTATCATTATTATTAGTTATTATTATTATTATTAGTTATTATTAGTTATTATTAGCAGTAGTAGTGGTAGTTATTATTAGCAGTAGTAGTTATTAATATTATTATAATTATTAGATATTATTATTATCATCATCATTATTATTATTATTATTATTATTATTATTATTAGATACTATTATTATTATCATCATCATCACCATCACCATCACCATCACCATCACTATCACCATCATCATTATTATTATTATTATTATTATTATTATTATTATTATTATTATTATTAGATATCATCATCATCATCATCATCATCATCATCCTCATCATCCTCATCATCATCATTATTGTTAATATTATCAATGTCATTGTTTTGTAGTTCACCATCGCCATTATTACTGTTACCATTACGCATTTCCAAAAGCTCGCACTGCATCTCCCTTTGTTACTGACGCTATTGTTACTGAGACCATCACTCTTGGGGATATTTTTATTCATAAATATTTTTCCCACCAATTCCTCCTTCGCACCTTTCTCTTTGTTCGTTTCGTCAGCATTATCATGGTTGCGAATCACATGCAATTTAAATAAGAAGAATTCAAAAAAAACATTGATGAAAGGCTATTGAAGTACAAATTGGAAAATGCCTTTGGTTTCAATGATCTAAATCATTCTGAAGTTTTGTTTAGTTAATAGTTTAAATGAAAAGGACAGCTGGATATTTTATCATTCTCTCTTGTTACTGTTAATAGAGCATTTAAAACGGAAAGACTATAAAATGCATTGCAGTGTTCTGTTTTCAAGAGAAGCAAGGAGTGGCCGTAATGTTAAAATAGATGTACTTCCTTCGATAAGCTCCGACGCAATACGCCAATGACGCGGTTGGAAACAAGAGAGAGAGAGAGAGAGAGAGAGAGAGAGAGAGAGAGAGAGAGAGAGAGAGAGAGAGAGAGAGAGAGAGAGAGAGAGAGAGAGAGAGAGAGAGAGAGAGACGCCCAAATCCAAAACGGCCCCCCCCCCCCCAACAATCCACCGTTCCCCACGACCCTCTTCGGTTGGGAAGGAGGGAGGAGAATGGGGTGGAAGGGGAGAGGTAGAGGAGAAAACAGAGAGAAAGGGAAAGAAGAGGGGGGCTAGGGAGGACTGGGAAAGACGAAGAAAAAAAACGAAAAGGGGAGCTTGATGGAAAAAAAAAGAATGGAAGGGGAGAAAGGGAAAAACTGAAAGACCCAACTATTGCGAAACCATGCACCTTCCTTTCTTGCCGTTGATGTGGTTGTTTCAGCGTCAAGTGTCAACATTTATGAAAAGAAAACTCAGGGTTGATACCGTTGGCAGATTCAGGTAATTTACGGAAGAAAGGAAGAACAGAAGTAGTACAGTGAAAACGTATTTTATTCAGACTCTCGCCTGAAATCGCCAGTTATTCGTGACAAATGGCAGTCCTCAACAGGTATATCGAAAACAGATGGCTGACACGCACTGCAATGCATTAATGTTGCAAGCGTGTTCCTGGTACTGCACTGCGCAAGAACAGCTCATTTTTTTCAAATAAGAGAGAGAGAGAGAGAGAGAGAGAGAGAGAGAGAGAGAGAGAGAGAGAGAGAGAGAGAGAGAGAGAGAGAGAGAGAGAGAGAGAGAGAGAGAGAGAGGAGAGAGAGAGAGGAGGAAGGGATGGGGGAAGCAGACAAAGAGGAAGAGAGAGGGGAAGGCAGACAAAGACAGTGACAGATGAAGAGCCAAAGACAGGAAAGGCCAAGAAAACAGACAGCAGACGCCGAAAACAGCCAGACAGACGGACTGCCGGAGAACGAAGGAAACACTAAAAAAGCGGGAATTGCTCTTCCGATTTTCCCAAGCATTCTTGCCACCCGCATTTTCTCGAGCAGCGTTTTGCGACGACCGAGATTGTGGAAGGCTGCTGAACACTATGTGGGTCGAGGAGACGCTCTGTGTTATAAAAAACAAGGAGTGTTTTTCGTCTGGCAGTAGGTTAAGATAATCTTATTTATGGATCAATAACGAATATTAAGCATGTAGCCCATATATGCAAGCACAAAAGTGTTTGGTAGCGTACATTATTAAATACATTTTGCATTGTTTAATTGGCTTCTTTTTTTCGAAAATAATAATCTATTAAAACTATATATATATATATATATATATATATATATATATATATACTTAAAAGACAGACATAAGATATGTTCGCCAACATTAGTGTATACGCATGTTACCCCCAGCACTGTTGTTTGTTCATACCCGACGCATTTTGCAGGATAGAAAATGCATACGAATTTCATTCTTAATTTTACGTCTTTCTAAGTACACTTTGGTATGGATGAGTAGTGCTTGTTCCTTCTTGTCTGCAAATAGCACAACTTAAATTTACCAGAATAAGTACGGTAAATGCAATAAAACATACGAAGAATAATGAAAAACAAAGACAATCCGTTCGGCCAGGGAGATGTTCCCCGTGAATTCAGGTTCTGGCAGACAGACGCGTCCGTTGGCGAGGTCTGGGGGGGGGGGGGTAGTGGGGGGGGTTATGGAAGGTTGGGAGGAGGGGAGGAAAGGGATAGGAAGGGAAGGGTAAGGCAGGCAGTTCAGGGGCAGCAACCTTTGGCTATGAGAATTTCCTTTGACCTGCCTGAAACGATTTTAGAAATTCATACTCTGTATAGTCACATATCTTTATACCACCTCCACCCCCCTGTACAGTCACAGATGTCCATTATCCCAGGCGTACACGTCATCACATTTCGAAGATTAACTGTAGGAAGACTTTTGTAAGGGTGCAAGGCATCTTTAGGAAAATAAGAGTACGATTGATTAGGTCTAGGAAGCAAACACATACCCGGCAAGGATTTTCTCGAAAGGATTGACCAGTGACAGGCGAGGCATAGGAAAAGGGGATGTGTGTGGCCGGTTACAATGTTAACTTTTTTCTTATTTTATTGGGGACGTTATATCCGAAGGGGATTTATTTACAGCCATTGTTCTTGTACTGATAGGAATAATTATAATGTTGATAGTCATAGCAATTGTGGCTACAGTAAAAGGTACTAAAGAAGAGGGATATTCTTAGTAATTAATAATAGGAAATAATAAAGACAGAACATCAGCTGGTTGCCTAACATAAGTGAGAAAACTCTGAGGAAAAAAAAAAAAAAACAGTAGCACACGCGCCCGTAGCACTCCTGGTCACTGGGAATGCCATGCCTCTGTAGCCGGCGGTGCCACAGCCTCCTTGACACACAAACAGGACACAGGGGAGGCAAAAACGCTACACAATGGGATGGGATATGTATAAAAAAGGAAAATGGACAAGGAAAATACATAGAGGGAAGCTAGACAAAGGGAGAGAAAAAGGGAAAAAAGAACGGGAAGGGTAAGGAAGAGGAAGAGAGAAATGAAAAAAAGAGACAAACAAACGAACAAAGACAAAGAAAGATAAGATAAAAGAGAGAGAAGAACAACAAAGGGAAAATGACTATATTAAGATCTTTATTAAGGCTAGTTCAATGATCTTGGCATGGAATGTAGCCCTCTCACGCACCTGAATTTAGTACGCAATTGAGCCGGACCTGCGTAGCTACGGGACACTCCTAAGCCAAGAAATGAGCCGAAAGCGAAGTTCGTCGAAGTGAAAGCGAGGGTTGACGGCGGGGTGACGCTACGACGCCGTAACCCAGCTGTTTTCTTCGCTCTTCCGCTTATAATTGCGCGTTTAGAATCTACGCATAATTCGATGCGTTGTTTTCATCGGATATTTTTCATTGTTATCCATCTCGTCTGGGAATGACGTATGCATATAACCCACCAGCGCGTTCGTGGAGGATGCCAGGATTCACCCGGATTTCACTGTGCGAACGCGTCCATGAACGCCATGGAGGGAGATATTGATGTGTGACTCCCGTGACGTCATAGCATTCCGCAACACTAGTGCCGCGGTGCCAAGTTTCCAACATCGATGTTCTGTATGTGGCTTTATTGCCTTTTGCATTCAAGTTATGGGCGGTGGTCTCTCCTCTCTATCTCTCTATCTATCCTTTTCGCTATTCTCCCTGTTCTGTGCGTATTTCTCTTTGTTGTTTTCTGTGCTTTCTTCTCGTCGTTTGTTCCATTCTCTCAAAATACACTTTCACGCTTTCCGTCTCTCTATGAATCTCTATCTCCTTCCTCTGTGTCTCCATTTATTTTCTCTATATGTTTGTATCTGTATCTATTCATCTGTATTTAAAAATCTGTATATCTATATATATATATATCATATATCTGTATCTATATCTATCTATCTATCTGTCTGTCTGTCTATCAATCTATCTATCTAACTATCTGCGCGCGCGTGTGTGTGTTTATGTGTGTGTGTGTGTGTGTGTGTGTGTGTGTGTGTGTGTGTGTGTGTGTGTGTGTGTGTGTGTGTGTGTGTGTGTGTGTGTATGTGTGAGTGTTCGCGTTTGAACATGTATCCCTCCCTTTTGCTTGTATTTCCCTCCTCCTCCTGCCCTCCTCTCCCTCTCTCCTCCTCTCCCTCTCTCCTCCTCTCCCTCTCTCATTTACTTTCCCTGTGACGTGGCAATATTACCTCCATCCTCCCAACGATGACGTCACACATTCTGTGACGTATGTAAAGGCCTGTAATCCCCGATCACTGCGCCGCCCCGCACGTATTTCCTATTACTCAGCAGAGAGGGAAATAGGAAAAGGATATTGTTAGTATTGATTAGTGTTGTTACTATTATTATTATTATTATTATTATTATTATTATTTTAAACAATAAAAGCAGTAGAAGCAGCAGCACCAACAGCAACATCAACAACTACAACAACAACATTAATAAAAATATTGATAATAAGGATGATGATGATAAAATGATAACAATAATAAAACAAAATGATAACAGTAATGCTTATGGCATCGATAGCAATAAGAACTGCAACAGCAATAACAATTACAACAGCAACAATGATGATAATAATTATTATCATGATTATTATTATTATTATTATTATTATTATTATTATTATTATTATTATTGTTATTATGATGATGACAATATAAATATTGGAAATACCCAATAAATAACATAACATGAAAAGTAATAATAATGACATTTATAATGACAGCACAAGATCAAAATCATCTTAATTTATGCAATACATATAAAGTTTTTAGACAAAGAGGAAACATTTTAAACGTCGATTTTCTTTTTATTCAAAGACAATTCTCTCTGGTTTTGAGAGGAGGAAGAGGAGGGGGATTGGAGAAAGGTAGGGGAAAGGGAGAGGGATTGGAGAGAGGTAGGAGAAGAGGAGGGGAATTGGAGAGAGGTAGGGGAAAGAGAGAGAGAGATTGGAGAGAGGCAGGAGGATTAGAGAGTAGGGTGGAGAATAGGTGGGGATTTGGAGAGAGATAGGGGACGGGGAGGGGGATTTGGAGAGAGGTAGGGGAAGAGGGGAGGGAAAAGGGAGAGAAAATGGAGAAAGGCAGAGGTAAAGGGGAATGCTAGGGAGAGGGAAGAGGCAGGTGAGGGAGGCATGGAGAAGAAGAAAAATGCAGGAGTAGGGGAAGGGTATAACTGAAAGGTACAGGACAGGAGGAAAGAAAGAAAGAGAGAGAGAGAGATAGAGATAGATAGATAAATAGATAGAGAGAGAGAGATAGAGAGAGGGAGAGAGGGAGGAGGGAGGAGGGAGGAGGGAGGAAGTAAAAGGAAGAGGCATAGAGAAGCATGAAAAGAAGGGGAAGAGGCAAGGGGAGGGGAGGGAGAGAGAGACAAACCTTCGGGTATAGGCAGCGCGGAAACCCCATGAGGAAAGGGGGACCACGTGCCCTAAAATACCCCTTAGTGGCACCCGACGCCTTCTATGAATAGCACGTTGCCGTCGGAGAGGGGGAGGGGGGGGCATGTATGGGGCAAGGGGTAAGGAGAGGGGGGGTGGGGTAAGGAGTGGTAGTTAGCATGGAGGGTGGGAGTCTGCATGGAGGGTGGGGGGGGGGGGTAAGTATGAAGGGCGAGATACAGCATAGGCGGGTTGTTAGCATAGGAGGTAGAGGTATACATAGGGGTGGGGGTATAAATAGGGGTGGAAGGAGTAGGTGGGGGTAGTTAAGTGGGGGATGAAGTCAGCATGGGGAGGGGAGTGAAGTCAGCATGGGGAGGGGAATGAAGTCAGCATGGAGAGGGGAGTGAAGTTAGCATGGGGAGGGGAGTGAAGTTAGCATGGGGAGGGGGTGAAGTTAGCATGGGGAGGGGGTGAAGTTAGCTTGGGGAGGGGGGTGAAGTTAGCATGGGGAGGGGGGTGAAGTTAGCATGGGGAGGGGGTGAAGTTAGCATGGGGAGGGGAGTGAAGTCAGCATGGGGAGGGGGGTGAAGTTAGCATGGGGAGTGGAGAGAAGTCAGCATGGGGAGGGGGGTGAAGTTAGCATGGGGAGGGGGGTGAAGTTAGCATGGGGAGGGGAGTGAAGTCAGCATTGGGAGGGGGGTGAAGTTAGCATGGGGAGTGGAGTGAAGTCAGCATGGGGAGGGGTGTGAAGTTAGCATGGGGAGGGGGGTGAAGTTAGCATGGGGAGGGGAGTGAAGTCAGCATGGGGAGGGGGGTGAAGTAAGCATGGGGAGGGGAGTGAAGTCAGCATGGGGAGGGGGTGAAGTCAGCATGGGGAGGGGGTGAAGTTAGCATGGGGAGGGGGGTGAAGTCAGCATGGGGAGGGGGGTGAAGTTAGCATGGGGAGGGGGGTGAAGTCATTGGGAGGAGGGTGAAGTTAGCATGGGGAGGGGGTGAAGTTAGCATGGGGAGGGGGGTGAAGTTAGCATGGGGAGAGGGTATAGTTAGCATGGGGAGGGGGTATAGTTAGCATGGGGAGGGGGTGAAGTTAGCATGGAGAGTAAAGTCAGCATGGGGAGGGGGGTGAAGTTAGCATGGGGAGGGGGTGAAGTTAGCATGGGGAGGGGGGTGAAGTTAGCATTGGAAGGGGGTGAAGTTAGCATGGGGAGGGGGGTGAAGTTAGCATGGGGAGGGGAGTGAAGTCAGCATTGGGAGGGGGGTGAAGTTAGCATGGGGAGTGGAGTGAAGTCAGCATGGGGAGGGGGGTGAAGTCAGCATGGGGAGGGGGGTGAAGTTAGCATGGGGAGGGGAGTGAAGTCAGCATGGGGAGGGGAGTGAAGTCAGCATGGGGAGGGGGGTGAAGTTAGCATGGGGAGGGGAGTGAAGTCAGCATGGGGAGGGGGTGAAGTCAGCATGGGGAGGGGGTGAAGTTAGCATGGGGAGGGGGGTGAAGTCAGCATGGGGAGTGGGGTGAAGTTAGCATGGGGAGGGGAGTGAAGTCAGCATGGGGAGGGGGGTGAAGTTAGCATGGGGAGTGGAGTGAAGTCAGCATGGGGAGGGGGGTGAAGTTAGCATGGGGAGGGGGTGAAGTTAGCATGGGGAGGGAGGTGAAGTTGGCAATGGGGAGGGGAGTGAAGTTAGCATGGGGAGGGGGATGAAGTTAGCATGGGGAGGGGGGTGAAGTTAG
>NC_061825.1:73704-79534 GCF_019202785.1 Penaeus chinensis
TCATTAGGAAAGTGTCAATCGACGGTGTCATGAGAATTTCCGCATGATTCATGACGTATGTGGGTGTTGTATGTTGGAGATTGCGGGTATGGTGATGTGGTGGTGGTGATGATAAGCATGATAATGATAATATTAATATTGATGATGATAAGGATAACTTTATAATAATGTTAGTAAATGATGATAATGGTGATAGTGATGATGATGACGACGATGGTGATGATAGCAACAATAATTTTAATAATAATAACATAGTAATGATAATAATAATAATGATAATGATAATGATAAAATTACAATAACAATGATAATAATAATAGGACCATAACAATGGTTCGTGTTTCAGCACTACAACAATATACCCTGATTTTTTCTAAACTAAGAGTTTCTGACAATACACAGTGATACTCCGACAATGTGCCGAATGACAGTGCCAGTGAATTATACAATCATGCAATATAACGGTGTCATGCAGGCATACTTCACAATTTACCTCAATTATACTGTCGACGGATTCTCATGATAGTACTAAGTGATGTGTCTCATGAAATTCCCAAATCATAAGAATTATCAGTCACAGTGCCTGGCGCAGGGCTTGACGACGCGTCCGAGTGGCACCGTCGAGAAGTGCCAAGGGGCGGAACTTGATGACGTCACATATAGCGCGGGTCTGACGTCATGGAGTCTGTCACGTGTGTGTGTGTTTTTTTTATTACGTTATAGAGGTTTTAAATATTTATCTCCGTCTATTTTTTCTTGCCTCTCCGCCTCTTTTCCTCTGAATCCCCGTCCCTTTCTCTCTTAGGCTCCGCCCCTTTTCTGCTCAGTTTTCGCCTTTTCCTTTTAGTCTTCGCCCCTTTTCCTCTTAGGCTCCGCCTCTTTTCTTCTTAGTCTCTCCATCTTCTTTTTTTAGACTCCGCCCCCTTCCCCTTTCTCTGATTTAATTTGATAAAGTTTATTTACAGAACAGTGTACATGTTCTGCAAAAAGCCAGGGTATGATACCAAAGCATCTATTCAAACTGGCTGTGCGTTTATTTTGTAGAGGGCTATCAGTCAACCTTAGCATTATATACATCCCGGAAGGGCTGTGTCACTGTCACTACATTACTAAAATATCATCTGGTAAAAAAACTGTTAGATCACTATCCATGTCAAACACAAGACCAATGTATATAATAAAATTAACATTATAAATAAGTGCTAATCTGTGGAGAATACTGCTTGATCTGGCTTTGCCTCCAAAATTGCATCCCGTACGTATAGTATAGTGTACTGATATCCTATGTGTATTCAAGTCAATGTAACCTGCTCCGACAGTCCATTATAGACTTTATAGGGTTTGTCTTTATCTGATATCCCAGCAACACTCTCGTAGTGCCAGATGGTACCATGTCCATTTTTCTTATCAGTGGACCATACCTGACCCTCACTATCTCGAAGACAGCTGATAACACGGTTTTTTTTTTTTTTTTTAATTCCTTTAGGAGATATCGGCATTGCATAATATGGCTTTCATAGGAGGGTGCTAATCTGGCTAATTGATCACAGCATGATGTCCCTGTATGAGAGGGTATCCAGTATAGTGACACTTGAATATTCTGTTCTGATAGTCTAAAAATTTGTTGAAGGATATTTCTAGTTACCATGTTTTCTGGATTAAATGCAATGAGCCTATGGAGTGCACCTTGGCTGTTAATAAAAACAGCCAGGTGTGTCACGACCTTTTATAACGACATGACATATGCTTGCCCAGCTGGAAATACGCACACTTTCTTCAAGATCTATATCAGGAATTAGTACATCAATCCCTGCTGCTCCATGAGGATTAGTGAATGCGTCACAGTAGAGTGCAAGTTGGGGTGTACTGTGAAGAGGATGGAGAATATTATCTATATATTTAAAGTTCTTGAAGTCCCGGATTTCGGCCCTATTAATTTGTCAATATGAGTTTTATACCAAGGGGCAGTATATATTGTTTCTAGAATATTGATAGCTTCAATGTTCCATAAATGGAAGAAGGGAATAGTATGAGAAGTCATGTTTTTTCTTTGGACATTTCTTTGGGGTATCGAGACCAGGCATGCTTATCCCTATAATCTTTCTCATTTGATAAAATATTGGAGATTCATGGTCTGGGTAAAAACTGCAGGAGTCTGATGACAAGTGTGGTTTTAACTTGAGTGACACGACTGCGAATAGAGGGGAGGTCTCGCTCTTTCCCCATGACGAGAACTTTATCAGTCTTTGGGCATCCAAATATAATTCGCATGGCCGTGTTCCGTAAGACTTCAAGGGGTCTGAGGGCATTCGGAGGCAACATACTACGAATTGAGCTTGCATGGGCCTAACAAGGGAAATATACTGTACATCAACCTCATGACTCTTGGGAAGGCACCTACATATATGTTACTCATGTACTGCAATGGTCTCAAACACTTCATATTTTGAACAATATCCTTGTTAAAGCGAGATATATGAGGTGACGAGCAGTCACCATTACACCAAGATATTTATAGGTGTCAGTTCTTGCAAAAAATCGTCCACCTAACCTTAGAATGTAAGATAGCTGACGTTTTAATTAAGTTGATTATGAGACCAAAGGAAGCACAATTATTGCTGAACCTATGAAGAACATAATCCCCCTTATCAAATACCTGAATACGAATGATATCAACATGGGATATCATGCTGCATAAGTTTCCTAACTCAGTATTGAGCTTGCAAAGAGAGTGCTTAAGTATTTAAAACGGAGCGCCGAATTGTAATTCGCAGTAAGCCCTGTGGGTGAAGGAATGGAGGAAAGAAGGAAAGAGAGAAAGAGAGAGAAATAGAGAGAAAAAGAAAGAATGAGAGAGAAAGAGAGAGAAAGAGAAAGAGATAGAGATAGATAGATAGATAGATAGAGAGAGAGAGAGAGAGAGAGAGAGAGAGAGAGAGAGAGAGAGAGAGAGAGAGAGAGAGAGAGAGAGAGAGAGAGAGTGAGAGACAGACAGACAGAAAGAGACAGAGAAAGACAGTGAAAGAGAGAGAGGGGGTGTTAGTGAGTGAGTGAGCGAGAGAAAGAGAGAGAAAGGAAGAAAAGAGAAAGGAAAATTAAGAAAATGAAGGAAACAGAAAAAAAAATAAGAGAGAGAAAGAGAGAGAGAGAGAGAGAGAGAGAGAGAGAGAGAGAGAGAGAGAGAGAGAGAGAGAGAGAGAGAGAGAGAGAGAGAGAGAGAGAGAAAGGAGCAAGAATGCCAAACTGCCACGAAAACACAAACACACGAAACGAAATTCCAAAAAATACTTCATTGAAAAGACAAACAAACAAAAAAATTCAAGATGTCCTCTTTCATCACTTCGTCTCTCTTCGTCTGATTCTCTTCTCTTTTCCTCTTCCTCCGCTTCTCCTCTCCTTTCCTCTCCCTAACTCTTATAACTTTTTTTTCCTCCTCCTGTCCTCCCTTTCCTCTCCCTGTTCTCCCTTTTCACCCTCTACTTCCTCTTCTTTCTCTCCCTCTCTTTCTCCTCCGTCTCCTCCTTCCCTCCCCACTCCTCTTCCTATCCCCCCTCACCTCCTCCCCCCCCCCTCCTCTTTCGGTATCCCCCTCTCTTTCCTCATTCCTATTCATTTCATCCTCCCTCAGCTCATCTACCCCTCCTCCCCTCCCTCCTCCCTTTCCTAATCTCTCACTCCCTCCCCTTCCCCTCCTCTCATCCCCCTACCCTTCCCCTCCTCCCTTTCCAAATCTCTCCCTTCCCCTCTTCTTCCCCCTCCCCTTCCCCTACTCCCTTTCCAAATCTCTCGCCCCCCCCCTTTCCCCTCCTCCCACCCCCCCTCCCCTTCCCCTCCTTCCTTTCCAAATCTCCCCCCCTTTACCCCCCCCCCTCGACTGCCGGCATCCTCAAGCCCCAAAGTCGTTATCGCTTGTCATTTTTGTTTGTTTGTCGTTTCCCCTGAGACGCCACACACGGGTTTCCGGTCGTCGAAGGCGTCGTGGGTATTTCGTCTTGGATGTAACGTTAAACTTTGCTTCGGGTACTGTAAAAAAAAAAAAATTGTCTTTTTGTTTTTGTTTTTTTTATCGTGTTTGTTCTTTGTTTATTGCTTGATTGTGTTTTTTTTTAATCTTTATTTTCTTCTTTCATTTGTCTCTAATGTTTTTTTTTTTTCTGGGAAGGTGTTATCTGTTATTAGTTTTGGTTTTTATTATTATCATTATCATCCCTGTCTTTGAGGTGGGTTAGCGGAGGCGGGGGGGGGGGGGGGGGTATGTAGCAATGGCAGAGTATCGATTTAGAGGAGGTAGGAGGGAGGGGGCATAATATTTTCGGGTGGAGGGGGATAAGGAAAAGAGGGATATATATTTTTCTTCGTGTATTTACTTATTTGTTATTACTATTCTTTATTTATTACACACACACACATACACACACACACACACATATATATACTCTTTTTTTTTCTTTTTTTTTTTTTGTGTGTGTCTTCCATGCCCTCTCTTTCTTCTCATACCACAGACTGATAATCTACGGCTTCCTCCTTTTGTTATCTTACAGTCATTATGCAATGGAATTTTATCGCATCACTTATATAGGTCACCGCTCGGGCCAGAGAGATCAGAGGGAATTTCATCATGTAAAATATGCTGTGTGCTATTATGCCTTTTATAGTAATGTCTTTCACTTTCTCTTTTGGGAGATTTTCGCTGTGCTGATCACATAAATATGGATAAATATGGCAGGATAAAGGAAATAAATACATACATACATGGATACATACATAAATGTGTATATATATACAGATAGATAGATAGATATAGATAGACAGATAAAGATATATATAGATATATATGTACACACACACACATACAAACAAATAATATATATATATATATATATATATACATATATACACACACACACACACACATATATATATATATATATATATATATATATATATATATATATATATACATATATACACACACACACACACATATATATATATATATATATATATATATATATATATATATATACACACACACACACACACACACACACACATATATATATATATATATATATATATACACATATATATACATATATATACATATACATATGTGTGTGTGTGTGTGTGACCGAGTGTGTATGTATGTCTGCTTGTACATATTTTTGTTTTTTGAAGCCTTTGTATGTGTGAGCGTGAGTCTGTATATATATTTGCGTATCAAGAAATTTAAATATCCATAATCGTTCGTTCCCCGGGTCAGGACGAAATCATTATGTGCCTCGCCTGTCGCTTTCCAAAGGTGGCAGCTAACATATGGGATCGTAACCCCTTTGAAATCTTTTTCTCAACACCTTCTCTCCTTTCACTAATACTTCCTACATCCCAAATCCTTTCTCGAATTCTCCATAAATCCTCTCCCTCCCCCCCCCCCCCCTTTTCTTCCTTCCTCCTCCATCCCTTTCTTATTCACACATCATCTTCCCTCCACTCATCATATCTTCCGAACTCTTGCTGTATTCTCCCACGGTCTCGTATCCTCCGCCCCTCCCCCTCCCCTCCCTCCCCTCCCATCGTCCCATTCTCCTTCCCTCCCTCCCCCCCCCTCCCGCCTTCTAAATATAACTCCTACCGTACTCTATGGTGCCCCCCCCCCCCCCCTCCCGCTTTTCTATGGGAAGGATTAAGGGGTCCGTCAGAGTCCGTCGATTTAGGGAGGTCATTCAAGGATCTTTTTCGAGGACGTTTGGCGATGGCGCAACTCGAAGGACGCGAGCGGGGTTCCTCTGGGCTGGCGTCCCTCTCGGTTTGTTCTATCGTGTTTTTTTTT
>NC_061825.1:129634-132134 GCF_019202785.1 Penaeus chinensis
GATGATAACAAGACAGGGATGATAACAAGACAAGGATGATAACAACAAGGGATGATAACAAGACAAGGGATGATAACAAGACAGGGATGATAACAACAAGGGATGATAACAAGACAAGGGATGATAACAAGACAGGGATGATAACAAGACAAGGGATGATAACAAGACAGGGATGATAACAAGACAGGGATGATAACAAGACAGGGATGATAACAAGACAAGGATGATAACAAGACAGGGATGATAACAACAAGGGATGATAACAAGACAAGGGATGATAACAAGACAGGGATGATAACAACAAGGGATGATAACAAGACAAGGATGATAACAAGACAAGGGATGATAACAAGACAGGGATGATAACAAGACAGGGATGATAACAACAAGGGATGATAACAAGACAAGGATGATAACAAGACAAGGGATGATAACAAGACAGGGATGATAACAACAAGGGATGATAACAAGACAAGGGATGATAACAAGACAAGGGATGATAACAAGACAGGGATGATAACAAGACAGGGATGATAACAACAAGGGATGATAACAAGACAAGGATGATAACAAGACAGGGGATGATAACAAGACAAAGGATGATAACAAGACAAGGATGATAACAAGACAAGGGATGATAACAAGACAGGGATGATAACAAGACAGGGATGATAACAAGACAGGGGATGATAACAAGACAAGGATGATAACAAGACAAGGGATGATAACAAGACAGGGATGATAACAACAAGGGATGATAACAAGACAAGGATGATAACAAGACAAGGGATGATAACAAGACAAGGGATGATAACAAGACAGGGATGATAACAAGACAGGGATGATAACAAGACAAGGGATGATAACAAGACAAGGATGATAACAAGACAAGGGATGATAACAAGACAAGGGATGATAACAAGACAGGGATGATAACAAGACAAGGGATGATAACAAGACAAGGGATGATAACAAGACAAGGGATGATAACAAGACAGAGATGATAACAAGACAGGGATGATAACAAGACAAGGGATGATAACAAGACAGGGATGATAACAAGACAAGGGATGATAACAAGACAGGGATGATAACAAGACAGGGATGATAACAAGACAGGGATGATAACAAGACAAGGGATGATAACAAGACAGGGATGATAACAAGCAAGGGATGATAACAAGACAAGGGATGATAACAAGACAGGGATGATAACAAGACAAGGATGATAACAAGACAGGGATGATAACAAGACAGGGATGATAACAAGACAAGGATGATAACAAGACAGGGATGATAACAAGACAAGGATGATAACAAGACAGGGATGATAACAAGACAAGGATGATAACAAGACAGGGATGATAACAACAAGGGATGATAACAAGACAAGGGATGATAACAAGACAGGGATGATAACAAGACAAGGATGATAACAAGACAGGGATGATAACAAGACAAGGATGATAACAAGACAGGGATGATAACAAGACAAGGGATGATAACAAGACAAGGGATGATAACAAGACAGGGATGATAACAAGACAGGGATGATAACAAGACAGGGATGATAACAAGACAGGGATGATAACAAGACAAGGGATGATAACAAGACAAGGGATGATAACAAGACAGGGATGATAACAAGACAAGGATGATAACAAGACAGGGATGATAACAAGACAGGGATGATAACAAGACAAGGATGATAACAAGACAGGGATGATAACAAGACAGGGATGATAACAAGACAAGGATGATAACAAGACAGGGATGATAACAACAAGGGATGATAACAAGACAAGGGATGATAACAAGACAAGGATGATAACAAGACAGGGATGATAACAACAAGGGATGATAACAAGACAAGGGATGATAACAAGACAAGGGATGATAACAAGACAGGGATGATAACAAGACAAGGGATGATAACAAGACAAGGGATGATAACAAGACAAGGATGATAACAAGACAGGGATGATAACAAGACAAGGGATGATAACAAGACAAGGATGATAACAAGACAGGGATGATAACAAGACAGGGATGATAACAAGACAGGGATGATAACAAGACAGGGATGATAACACGACAGTGATGATAACACAGGAATAACAACGCCAAAACCCACGACGCTTGGGAGAGGTGGAAGGAAGGCAGGTCGAAGGAGTGTCATGCAGTGATCGCCACACCTTGCACTTGTTGATTGCATGACTGACAGACTTAAGCAGAACGAAATGTATGGCTTAATGTATGAATATATGTACAGCAACTTCCTTTTTTTTTAGGGTTCTACTCCCTCTGTCGTTTTATATTGCGGTTGTATTTAAGATATGATTGCAGACGTATAGATCTATTGAGTAACTTTTTTGTGTTTTTGTCGTTCTGTATTTTGTGGTTGTAGATTCACTTTTAAGTCTGTATCAATATTGAGTGATGTCTTGAACTATTGAAAAAAAAATCTGCTTATGTAATTAAATCGGAAAACAACTAATAT
>NC_061825.1:157134-159634 GCF_019202785.1 Penaeus chinensis
GCCACGGGAAGAGAGCAACACGCTTAATTTAGTTTCCGCTAACCGGCGGTGGGCTGCGGCCGGTCAGTGGCCCCGGGAGGAGAGTCTGGGGTGGTGGAGCAGCAGACAGAGTGACGTCACGGCAGCTTCGCCCTGCCGCCAACAGATGGCACCACCTGCCGCACACCCTACTCATGACGCGAACATTTATCGCCCTCTGAACTTTTTTTTGTTTGCGGTTTTAAAAAAGGCCTTAAAATTCCTGTTAGAGGGAGTCTTCGGCAAATATAAAAAAATAAATAAAAAATATAAACAATAATAGGCTCTCGATATCTTATGTAGCTAGGATGCTCAAGGTGTATCTCCGACTCAGGCATGGCAGTTCATGACGCGATGCTTAGGGAGGCTGAGTGCGTGGAGATATCATGAAAACTTTATCGCTTTATATAGAGCTTAATCAGCTGCGGGAGTGAAATGCGGGTGTGGATGTAGGCATAGAAAGCTCTAAAGTCTAATGCTAGTGTAAAATCCCCGAGATGAGAGGTGTGGGGGCGAAAATGCAGGAAAGAAACGCCTGCATGACAGTGCATGGTGACAAAGAGATGCCCAGGCGGGGGCCCTTACGACGTGAGGCGAGAGATGCAGCAGCAGCAGCATCCGTCCGTCTCGACATAGAAATGAATAAAAGATACAGTAGCGGCTTCCAAACACCCGGAATTTGTCAGCCGAGCCAGGCCGTCGCGAGCAATCAAGATGGAGTGCAGCAAGGAGAGGGAAATCATGAAAGGTAAATAAGCTTAGTCGCTAGCGTCGCCTCGCCCTTTCCTCTCCTTCTCCCTCCCTCTCCATCGCCTTCTCTCTCTCTCTCTCTCTCTCTCTCTCTCTCTCTCTCTCTCTCTCTCTCTCTCTCTCTCTCTCTCTCTCTCTCTCTCTCTCTCTCTCTCTGCTGGGGTATCACTCGCTGCAGGTTATGTCATTGCCTGCCTGATCCTGTGGCTCCTGCCTGGCCATGCATTGTCCTCATGACGGTGTCTCGTCGTGCCTGGCGGTGCCTCTCCTTTCTGATCTTCTTTCTCGCCTTCTCTTACTCCCGCCTCTCTGTCTGCTCCTCCTCCTCCTTCTTCTTCTTCTTCTTCTTCTTCTTCTTCTTCTTCTTCTTCTTCTTCTTCTTCTTCTTCTTCTTCTTCTTCTTCTTCTTCTTCTTCTTCTTCTTCTTCGCCTCCTCTTTTTCTTCCATTTCCTCTTCTTTCTTTTTTATTCTTTTCCTTTTCCTTTCCTCCTTCTCCTACTTTTTATTCTTCTTCGTCCTCCTTCATTTTCCCATCTTTTTCTTCCTCCTCCTCCTCTCCCTTCTTCTTCTTCCTCTTCTCTTCCTGTATCTCCATATCCTCCTCCTCCTTTTCCTCCTACTCCTCCTCCTCCTCCTCCTCCTCCTCTTCCTCTTCCCCATCTCTCTTCCTCCTTCTTCTTCTTCTTCTCCTCCTCCTCCTCCTCCTTCTGCTCTTTCTTCTTCTTCCTTTCTTACTTCTCTTACTCCTCCTCCTCCTCCTTACCCTCCTCCTCCTCCTCCTCCTCCCCCTCCTCCTCCTCCTCCTCCTCCTCCTCCTCCTCCTCTTTCTCCCCCTGCTTTTTATTCTTCTTGTTATACTACTATTACCACGGCTTCTTCGTCGTCTTCTTCTTCATTTTGCTGTTGCTCCTCCTCCTCCTCCTCCTCTTCCCCATCCCCTTCTTCTTTCACTCTCCTCCTCTTCTTTCTCAACTCGTTCTTCCTCGCTTTCCTTTTCCTTCTCCTCTACTCCTCTCCTTCCTCTTCCTCCTCTCCTTTCCCTCTCCCTCTCTCCCTCCTCTTCCTCCTCCCCCTTCCCCTCCTCATCTTCCTCCTCTTCCTCCCCATTAACCTCTTCCTCCTCCTCCTCCTCCTCCTCCTTTTTCATCTTCTCCCTCCTCCTCCTCTTCTTCTTTTTCCACTTCTCCCTCTTCCTCCTCTTCTTCTTCCTCCTCCTCTCCCTCCTCCTCCTCTTCTTCCTCTTCCTCTTCTCCCTCCTCCACCTCTTCTTCCTCTTCCTCTTCTCCCTCCTCCTCTTCTTCTTCCTCTCTTCCCTCTTCCTCCTCTTCTCCTTCTTCCTCCTCTCCCCCTCCTCCTCCTCTCCTTCTTCCTCTTCCTCCTTCCCTTACTCCTTGCGGCGGTGTTGGTGTTCTCATGACCACACCCTGTACGGCAAAGCTTCTTTGTCCGTACTTTTGAGTTTTTTTTTTTTTTTTTTGTCGTAAGGGAGAAATATAATTAGATAATAATGATAATTGTAAAACATGAACGTGTATTCGGTGTATTTTTTTGTTCTTTTGTTTTTTGTTTATGATTTTTCGTTTTTGTTTTTATTTTTGTTATCATTATTATTTTTGTTTGTTTGTTTTTTGAATCGTATACTCTCTGAGTAGAAAATTTTGTTCGTTTTCTGTTAGTTTTTGGATTTTCTTTTTATCTTTTTACTTTCTTTCGTTTCTACTCATGGAAGTT
>NC_061825.1:164634-167134 GCF_019202785.1 Penaeus chinensis
TGTGTGTGTGTGTGTGTGTGTGCATGTATATATATATATATATATATATATATATATATATATATATATATATATATATATATATGTATATATATATATATATATATATATATATATATATATATAAACATATGTCATATTTCATCAGTATCAGCACAATTACCTTGCTCTAATTGCAATAAACATTATCATAAGCATTTTTCTAAGCCGTTAGTAAAAATAGAAATACACAAGAACACAAGTGTATATACGTAAGCATACATATACATACACACAAACAGAAACATGTACATAAAAATACATACAAGTATACAGGGTAATTTTTCTTCATTGTTCTTAATATCATTATCATCATCACTATTTATCATTATTATTAATATTATCATTATCATAATTATCATTACTATTAACATTATTCTTTTATTTTGGTGGTGGTGTTATCACGATCATGATTTTTTTTTCTTTTATGTATTTATTATTACCATTATCACATCGTTATCATTACTACAATTACATCATACTCTTATTTTCAAGATGCTTAATATGTGACTGCCATACGTGTGTCACTTGAACCATTGTTAATATCTACTTTCCTCTAATGTGGCTATTCTGTTGCTATCTATCTACATTTCTCTCGGGAAACTTTAAAACCCTTCACTTATTTTCGTTTTTAACTTCCAAAACAACATTTGTTAACGAATAGCAACGAAGTGATATAAATATGTTCATACATTTCTTTAAATACATTTGTGCGTTTAGATAGATAGATAGAAAGAGAGAGATAGGTGATAGATAGATAGATTAGGAGATAGAGAGACAGATAGACAAGTAGATAGATAGATTAGGAGATAGAGAGACAGATAGACAAGTAGATAGATATATTAGGAGATAGAGAGACAGATAGACAAGTAGATAGATAGTAGATACATGGATAGACAGAAAAATATGGAATGAAACACTGTCACAGTTAGAAAAAAAATCTAATTTTTCTGATCACTAGTTCTGCTTCTTTGATAAGCCTTCAAACAGAGAGGTCTCATCAGAATAGATTATATTTTGTTTTATCATGTTCACTGTATTTGTAATTTCTTCATCATATATAAACAAAGAGAGGAATGAGAGGAATGAGACTAATTTAGAATTAAATCGTCTTGCAGCTTCCCTTTCATGGCGTCTCTCAAGCCACTGTAGCTTCAGACTCTGGAATTTATCTAATAATACATTCCAAATGTATTAAAAGCGAATTTAAAATTTTATTTCTTGATGGACATTCTGAAATTTTGGAAAGTTGGAAGTGAAAGTAGGAAGCTAAACATCTGTTATTATTATTATTTTTTTTTTTTTTTTTTTCTTTCTTTGGGGGGGGGGGTTACTTTTTGCTTTTGAGTTTTGGGTTTTAGGTCTAGGTTTTAGGCTACTTTAAGTTTTAGCTTTTATATTTTTTTAAGGTTATTGAATTTAGGTTTAGTTTGTTTATATATAATTCTTATCATTGTATAATATATATTTTTTTTCTAAGCTATTGTATTATAGATTTATTACTTCATCTTGTTTTTGTTTTTTTTCCTCTTATTTTTGAATTTATATTCAATATTTGGTTTTATAATTTCTTTTAAGATTTCGTTGCGCAGATCTGAAAAAAATTAAGTTCCTCCGGATCAGAAAGCTAGGATAAAAAATCAAACTAAAACGTGTATGTGCTGATATTCAAGTATGTAGATGTTTAAAATTATACGTGTGACGACATAACACTTCCTTACATGCATATACTGATATAAGTATATGTGTATGCTAATGTGTGTGTCTGTGTGTATGTTGACGTATGTATCTGTGTGTAAAGCTGATATAAGTACCTGTGTATATCCTGATATAAGTATCTGTGTATATCCTGATATAAGTATCTGTGTATATCCTGATATAAGTATCTGTGTGTATCCTGATATAAGTATCTGAGTGTATCTGTCTGTATGCTGATAAAAACATCTTAATGTATCCTGATATAAGTAAGCCTATGTGCGTATGTTGATATAAGTATCTGTATGTATCCTAATATAAGTATCTGTGTGTGCTGATATAAGTGTCTGTGTGTGTATTGATATAAATGTCTGTGTCTATGTTGATATAAGCATCTGTGTGTATCCTAATATAAGTTTCTGTGTGTATGCTGATTTAAGTGTCTGTGTGTATGTTGATATAAAAATCTGTGGGTATCCTGATATAAGTATGCTAATATAAGTAAGTAGAAAACATTTTATGCATGTATAGAAACTCGGCATGCTCTACGAATCGATCAGATTCAACATAAACTAATGCATACTTTAAAGAAACCAAAGTCATTAAAAAAATATAACAATAAATAAAAAAAAAGGAAACGATATAGTCGTAACGGCAGAGCATCTTATGTAAACGAACAAGGATTCACCAACTTGATTTTACCTTTTTAGTTTTTAATCATTTATTTCATCAACATTTCCGGTGAACACATACTATACGAGACGAG
>NC_061825.1:172134-174634 GCF_019202785.1 Penaeus chinensis
CTGTGATGCTAATTTCCAATGAAAGACCTGAAAATGACCAATAACGGAAATTGAATGCTGGACCATAAAATATTGGTAATCGTCATAACTAGCACAGTAAGATAAACAAGGTGTGTGTGTGTGTGTGTGTGTGCGTATAAATGTATATATTTACACACACACACACACACACACACACATATATATATCTATGTGTGTGTGTGTGTGTATGCATGTGTATGTGTGTGTGTGTGTGTGTATGTGTGTGTGTGTGTGTGTGTATAAATGTATATATTTACACACACACACACACACACATATATATATCTATGTGTGTGTGTGTGTGCATGTGTATGTGTGTGTGTGTGTGTGTGTGTGTGTGTGTGTGTGTGTGTGTGTGTGTGTAATACATATGTACGTGTGTGTGTGTGTGTGTGTGTATATATATATATATTATCACTATCACCCTTAATTCTAATACCGTTTCTGATATATCTGTCTTTATCAATATAAATAACTGTTATTTTATTTATTGTCTTGTTTACTTTCACTACCTTTTAATTTTGAAAAAAAAAAAAAAATAGAATGGTTTCCTCTCACCAACTTCTTCTCAATATCACTATTACTAATGTTGGTTTTATCTTTTCTTGCAAGTTTTGATTACATAGACACCATATTTTTTTTTTTTTTTTTTTTTTTTTTAGTCATTTGTCCTTTTTTATATGTCTATATATCTGTGTTTCTGTTCATTTATTCTCTTTTATTTGAATATATATTTTTCGATTTCATTATTTTCATGTTCATTCATATTTTTTTTTTTTTCCCGTGATTATCGATACCGTTTCATTGTATAATCATCCTAATTATTTTGATAAGGAAAGAATGAATATTATTATCCTATACAACTGATTTATCCAACTATATTTATTTTAATTTTGTATCTATAATGAGAGTGATGTGTCTATACTATTGTATTCGTTTTGAAGTAGACTAAAATATGCTGATTTTGGTGTATTTATACTAACATTCGAGTAATCATCCTTATTTTGCTGTATCCATACTACTATTCGGATATTGATATGTTTATACCCATACAAATATATTTATAATCTCATTACTATGTTTGTACTCATGATGTTGTATTCATACTGATATTACTGTGGTATTTTATAGTATTGCTGTATTTATAATGACTGGTGTAGCTAAAATTATACTGATGTCTTTATACTATTTGTTGTATTTATACAACGTAATGCATCCTATTGATTTGTTGATATATTCATGTTGAATTCTTGCAAGGAACTTTCCTCTTTTATATAAATGCCACTATCATCTTTTCTCTGCATTTACGTCTCCTGTTGAATTCATTACATAATCTATTTGAGTCATTATGATTTGTCTATTGAATCAGTCGCTTTTATTTACTTGAATCATTAGTGTTTTGAAGTTGTTGCTTTTACGTGTTTCCTGTTTGCTTTTATTCGATTTTACTGTTTCTTATGTTACCTTTGTTTTAGATATTGAGTTTTGCTTATGTCCTTCTGTTCAATTTCTTACTGATAATATTATTATTATTAATACTATTATGTAGTATCATTATTATTATCATTCTTCTTATTATTATCATTATTAGTAGTAGTAGTAGTAGTAGTAGTAGTATTACAATTATTATTGTTATTATTATTATCATTATTATTATTATTATTATTATTATCATTATTATTATTATTATTATTATTATTATTATTATTATTATTATCATTATTGTTATTATCATTATTATCATTATTATTATCATTAGTAGTAGTAGTACTTTTATTATTATTGTTATTACTATTACTACTACTAATCCTACTACTACTCTAATCATCATTACGATTGTTATCATTATCGTTATCATTATTACAGTTATAATTATTGTTATTATCAATATTATCATCATCATCATTATCATTATCACTATCATTATTATCATTATTTATTTTTATTATCACCATTATTATCATTATCGTCATTATTATTGTTATTATTATTATAACTCTTACTATTATTACCATTATTTCATTACTAATGTTATTAATATTATTATCACCCTCATCAGTAGCAGAATTAATGTTATTGTTATTATTCTTAGTATCATCATTATCATCAATGTCGTCATTATTGATACGTGCAATTATACATTCTTTTTATGGATTTTTTCATTATACTCTATTATTCTCAAGGTTGCTATTTATATAATTATATTATTGTTGTTGTGATTGTTGTAAGTATATCACGATGAATTATATTATTATCAGTTATTTTCATTATTATCGTCTTTATTAGTATGATTCTGTTTATCATCACCATTATTATTATTAATATTATTATCATTATTATTATTATTATTATTATTATTATTATTATTATTATTATTATTATTATCATTATTATTATTATTATTATTATTATTATTGTTGTTGTTGTTGTTGTTATTTCTGATGTTGTTGTTGTTATTGCTGTTGTTGTTATTCTTGCT
>NC_061825.1:242134-247134 GCF_019202785.1 Penaeus chinensis
CTCTCTCTCTCTCTCTCTCTCTCTCTCTCTCTCTCTCTCTCTCTCTCTCTCTCTCTCTCTCTCTCTCTCTCTCTCTCTCTCTCTCTCTCCTTCCCTGTTTTCCTCTCTTCCTCAGACAGACAAACCTTCATCCCTGATAGACGGTCGATTGAGAAGTTATACTAACACTGCCGTAGAAGTATACATTACTAGAATAACGCTTACCTCTGTATGCTTCTTATCTGCCTGTAACATTAATCATATCCATATAACACTGATCTGCTTGTGATAGCACATCAGTGACCTCATGTCTGAAAGTGATACGTGTGTGATAAGAGTGTCTGTTAGCACTGATGTTCCTGCGATTGGAAACTTGTTTGTGATGCCAAGAGTGGGTACTTGTTTGTGGCACTGTTTTTTGGGGGAATTTGGTTGTGACACTGCGATTGAGAGATTGTTTGTGTGATTGAGAATTTGGTTGTGGGAGTTTGATTGGGAAGTTGTTTGTGACACCGTGATTGAGTGAGAAACTGTTTGTGACACTAAGATTCGGTACTCGTTTGTGGCTCTATTTTTGGGAATTTGTTTGCGCCACCGATAGGGAACTTGTTTGTGACACTGTGACTAGAAACTTGTTTGTGACACTGTGACTAGAAACTTGTTTGTGACACTATGACTAGAAACTTGTTTGTGGCACTACTTTGAACTAGGGACTTTATCTGTGATACAGCTATTCGGCTCGCTGTATCAGTGAATTGTTGTTGTTGTTATTGTTATCTTAGAAGTTGTGGAAAGCAATTGTGGCATCTAGATATACATCTACATCAGCAAAGTATGTCTGTAGATGATTGCGTTTGTGTTTACATGTGTCGTATCAAATCAGAGATTCTTTGACGTATAATTTTACATATAAAACTTATTGGTCTGTGATAGTTTATCGTTATTATTCTGCATGCAACAGTGATTTCTTTCAGTATCAGTTGTAACTAACGGTAGCATGATATTACTTCCATGCTGTGCAATAATGCTGAATTGAATCATGAAGCTGGAGCAACTGAAGGTAAAGTCAACCCGACCCGACTGCCACTTAAAGACAGGGAATTCTGAGTCGTCCTTTGATTTAAGAGGATAAATTGAGCCCAGATGAGAGCATAATTAAGCCACTTAGAACCAGAACAGCGATACTGTAACGCTGACTTAAGTACAGCACGACGGTAACAGATACGGTAACGCAATAGGACAGATAATCTTGTGTGTGATATTGTTACTAACTGGACCTGACTAGCGAGGTGTCTAGGGAGTGTCACTGTCAATGACTGATTTGATATGACAGCTTGAGGTGGACTGAGGTATCGTTAGACTTAGTGAAACGAACCATGAGGAAATAATTGTATCCGTACGACTAGGAGATTCTATTACATTGGTTGATTAGTTAAGAATATCTATAAATGAGTGTGTCATTTGTGTTTAAGTGTCTAAGATAGATAGTAAAGCGATAGATAAAACCGACATTGCGAGAACGAGTGATATTCTCATGAATGCATGAATACTACCCATGACTCATAGCATATGTTCGGTCATGAATACTCACCATACTATTTATTGCACATGTAGATTACATACTGTTGAAAATATCTGTCATTACCAGTGTCTGTCTATGACAGGTCCGGCAGAGCAGCCTGTGTATCACCCGCCCGGATGAAGGGAGGGGAGGGGAGGTGGCGGCGGGTCATGGGCGGGGTAGGGTTAAGGGTGGGTGTGGGGGGGGGGGAGTCTGACATGCGGCAACAAAGCACTGGGACGGATATGCTCTTAGCCCGGATGCCTGCTACAAGCGGCCCAGGCTAGTAGTAATTGTCCTCCCCCCCTTCCCCCCTCCCCACTCCCCCTCCCCCCTTCCCCCACCGCCCTGCAGCACACCCCACGCCCACCATGCTTAACCGCGGCACCTGGAACACGTGACGGCGGATGCGGCAGGCTGCGGCAGGCTGCGGCTGGCATGCAAGGGATGACATAGCAACGGCAGAGCTCTCACAGCTGGTCCGTTTCTACGTTCTCAATGCTGGGATGATGGCTTCTTCTGCGTAGAATTGCGTAAGGAATATAACTTAGGTGTTGCTGCTTTCACATTGATATTCATGGGTCGTTTAATTAGGTGTCAATTATTATAATCTGTATGATTGTCAGTATCTATCCATACATGCTTGTTTGAAAAATGTATGTAGGTGTACACACATACACACACACACACACACACATACACATACACGCACGCACGCACACATGCATATATACGCATATATATATATATATATATATATATATATATATATATATATATATATATATATACATATATATATATATTTATATATATACATTTATTTATGTATGTATGTGTGCGTGCGTGCGTGTGTGTGTGTATGTGTGTGTATAGATACTGACAATCATACAGTGTGTGTGTGTGTGTGTGTGTGTATGCATATGTATGTATATGTATATATATATAGATAGATAGATAAATATATAGATAGATAGACACAGAGAGAGAGAGAGAGAGAGAGAGAGAGAGAGAGACATAGTCAGATAGATAGATATATTTAAACATATTGAGATATCCCCCCCTGTATCAGTAGAAACTAAGCAATGGCCTCCACATGACCTGATATCATTTTTCTTTTTCTTTTATTTTCAGTAACAGTGTGTCCTTCACGCCCACGTCCTTGTCGTCTGCGGAGAAAGTGTTTCGGGAGATCGTCTATACTAATTTTCCTTCATTGTTGTAATAGACGTCATTTCTTTATAAGGTGTATTTTCCGAAAGAAAGTTTTGGTTTATTTTTTGTTCGAAGGTTGATGGCCTGTTTTGTTTTTGTTTTTGTTTTTGTGTGAGAAAATTATATGAAATGTGGATAAATAAATTATAATCAAATTTGATTTGTTTTATTGTCTTGCTGATTAAAGATAGAAAGGGTATTGTTACATTATTTCACAGTTTTTAAGCAAAATAAGCAGAATTGATTCTACTACATTATGTATAAATTGTAAGATATTGTGTACGTCGAACATCACTGTCATATGAGAATATAAATATATATGTGTATATATACACACACACACACACACACACGTATACACAAATATATACATACATACATACATACATACATACATATGTGTATATATATACATATATATACATATATATATATATATATATATATATATATATATATATATATATATATATATATACGTGTATATATATATATATATATATATATATATATATATATATGTATGTACATATATACATATATATACATATGTGTATATATATATATATATATATATATATATATATATATATATGTATATATACATATATAAACATATGCATATATATATGTATATATACATATATATACATATATACATATGTATACATATACATATATATACATATATATATATATATATATATAAATATATATATATATATATATATATATATATCCATGCCTGTGCGCGTGTGTGTGTGTATGCCTGTGTATACAAATACACACACGCACATGTGTATATGCATGTGTATATATGTATATATATACATATATATATATATATATTGTGTGTGTGTGTGTGTGTGTGTGTGTGTGTGTGTGTGTGTGTGTGTGTGTGTGTACATATATATATATATATATATATATATATATATATATATATATATATATGCATATATATTTACATATATATATTCATATATATATATATATATATAAATGTATATATACATATATGTATACATATATATATACATATACATATATGTGTATATATGTAAATCTATATGTATGCATGTATATATACCTATGTATACATACATATACATATGAATATATATTTATACATATATATATATGTGTGTGTGTGTGTGTGTGTGTGTGTGTTTATGTGTGTGTGTGTGTCTGTGTGTGTGTGTGTTTGTGTTTACATATATATACTCTGAATATGTATATATATATATACAAATATATATGTATGTATGTATGTATATATAATCTATATTCGATATATTGAATACATTTTTATAAAAAGACCGATAGGAAATATGCACATAAATTGTTATTCAACTATTTTGTAATCACATTTACAGACAGTTATAGCATGGAATAATAACGGAGGCTGTACCTGAAATAGTCAGTAAGTCAGAATACCGCTTAGCTCTGTAAAAAAAAAAAAACATAAAAAAGAAAAAAAAGAAAAAAAAAGAAATAAGAAATAGATAAATACACAAGTGAGTGTGCGTGTGTGTGTGTGTGTGTGTGTGTGTGTGTGTGTGTGTTTGAGTGTGTGTATATGTATATATATGTATATGTATATATATATATATATATATATATTTATATATTTATATATTTATATATTAGTATACAAAAATACATGGAACGTTGTTTCAGATATCAGTACTTAGATAACAAAGAGAAGCCTTGAAATACGGAAAAAATAAAAGTATATGATTCAAAAACGAAAAGGAAAAAACACAGAGAAGTAACAAAACAGGAAAGCATAAACACCAAAGACAAAAAATAAAAGTGCATTAAGGTGAAATATAGAATCATTTTATTTCCACAGACATACAAATACGTAGCAATCAGAAAAGATCTAGTCATTATATAACAGAAAAAATGGACATAAAACGCTTGGAGAATTAAAAACAAAACATTTTGAATGGATGCCATCATTGCTGATTAACCTATCTTTCTACCAAAGGTCGATATAAAAAAGACAATTAAAGAATAGGATCTGAAGAATGAAAGGCCTATAACCCTGTCGTCAGTTATTAATAACTTCATGAAAAAAAAAAAAAATCAGAAACCGAATTTCAGACATATAAGCTTTCATAAACCACGGGAAGAGACAGGCATCCGTAGTTGACTCTCGACAACAGGTCACATCCACACACTAACAGAAGAAAAAACGAAAGCAGAGACGTTTATGGTAAGTCTTTCTACGTGGCATTAT
>NC_061825.1:253813-263813 GCF_019202785.1 Penaeus chinensis
GGTAGGGAGGGAGTCCTGCTTGGGCCGGGGAGGGGGAGGGAGGGGGAGGGAGGGAGTCCTGCTTGGGCCGAGGAGGGGGAGGGAGGGGGGGGGGGGAGGGAGTCCTGCTTGGGCCGGGGAGGGGGGGGGGGAGAGGGAGGGGGAGGGGGGGTCCTGTTGGCCGAGGAGGGGGAGGGGGAGGGGGGATTTCCCTTTTCTTGGGCCGGGGGAGGGGGGAGGGAGGGGGAGGGAGGGGTCCCTGCTTGGGCCGAGGAGGGGGAGGGAGGGAAGCCCTTGTTTGGGCCGAGGGGGGGGGGAAGGGGGATGGGGGCGGGGGGGGGGAAGGGGGGGAGTCCTGCTTGGGCCAGGAGGGGGGGGGGAGGGAGGAGTCCTGTTGGGCGAGGAGGGGAGGGGGGGGGAGGGGGGGGGGATGGGGGGGTCCTGCTTGGGCTGAGGAGGGGGAGGGGGGGGAGGGGGGGGGAGGGAGGGAGTCCTGCTTGGGCCGAGGAGGGGGGTGAGGGGGGAGTGGGGAGTCCTGCTTGGGGAGGAGGGGGGGGGAGGGGGAGGGGGGGAAATCCGGGCTTGGGCTGAGGAGGGGGAGGGAGGGAGTCCTGCTTGGGCCGAGGGGGGGGAGGGAGGGAAGTCCTGCTTGGGCCCGAGGAGGTGGAGGGAGGGAGTCCTGCTTGGGCCGGGGGGGGAGGGGAGGGGGGGGTGGGGAGGGGGAGGGGGAGGGAGGGATTTCCTGCTTGGGCCGGAGGAGGGGGAGGGATGGGGAGGGGGGAGTCCTGCTTTGGCGAGGGGAGGGGGAGGGAGGGGGAGGGGGGGAAATTTTTGCTTGGCTGAGGAGGGGGAGGGAGGGAAGTCCTGCTTGGGCCGAGGAGGGGGAGGGGGGGAAACGCCTGCTTGGGCGGGAGGTGAGGGAGGGGGAGGGGGGGGAGGGAGGGGTCTGCTTGGGCCGAGGAGGGGGAGGGAGGGGGAGGGGGGGAGTCCTGCTTGGGCCGAGGAGGGGGGGGGGTTGGGGGGAAATTTCGCTTGGCCGGGGAGGGGGAGGGAGGGGGAGGGGGGGAGGGAGGGAGTCCTGCTTGGGCCGAGGAGGGGCGGAGGGAGGGGGGGAAGGAGGGGGGAGGGGGGGGAGGGGAGGACGGGGGAGGTGAGAGGAGGGGTTTTGGCCGAGGGGGGAGGGGGGAGGGGGCCAGGAAAGGGGGAGGTAGGGAGAAGAGGAGGGAAGCGGAAAGGGAAGGGTAGAGAGGAGAGGAAGGGGGGGAAAGTAGGAGGAAAGGGGGAAAGAGTCCGAGGGGAGGAGGGGGAAGGGAAAAAAGGGGAGGGAGGGGTTTAGACTTGCGAGGACGGAGGAAGGGGAAAGGAAAGAGGCTGGAAGAGTGAGGAAAGCGGGGAAAAGGGGGAGGAGGGGGAGGGGGGGAAGTGGGGGGGGAAAGGGGGAGGGGAAGGTAAAAAAGGGAAGGAGGGAGCAAGGATGGTGGGAGGGGGGGGGAAAGGAAAAGGGGGGGGAAGGGGGGGGAGGGATTTCCTGCTTGGGCCAAGGAGGGGGAGGAGGGGGGAGGGAGGGGTCCTGCTTGGGCGGGCGGGGGAGGGAGGGAGTCTGCTTGGGCGAGGAGGGGGAGGGAGGGGGGGGAGGGGGTTGCAGGGGGGAAAGGGGGCTGGGAGGGGGTGGGGGGAGTCCTGCTTGGGCCGGGGAGGGGGGGAGGGGGAGGGAGGGGGAGGGAGGGAGTCCTGCTTGGGCCGAGGAGGGGGAGGGAGGGAGTCCTGCTTGGGCCGAGGAGGGGGAGGGAGGGAGTCCTGCTTGGGCCGGGGAGGGGGAGGGAGGGGGAGGGAGGGAGTCCTGCTTGGGCCGAGGAGGGGGAGGAGGGGGAGGGAGGGATTCCTTTCGGGCCAAGGAGGGAATGGGTTTGATTTTCTTGGGCCTCTGAAGAAGAAAAAAGGAATTCCTTAGAACAAGGGACTGTTTGCACGAGTAAGTGTATATTTGTATATGCGTTTGTGCGCACACACACACACACACACACACACCACACACACACACACACACACACACACACACACGCAAACACACGCACGCAGAAAACAGTAGTAAAAAGTCATTAACTGCAAATTAGCAGAATGATAATTTTCATCATATCAACTTACATCACACTATCATTTTCAAGAAGCACACGCTAACATGACATGCTACATCACACTAACGCTATCAACCATCGTCATCACATTCAATGTTAGTCCGTCTCTATTGTTGCCAACGATTGATTATCATTATGATCATACTCTCCACATATTCACTATCACTGAACGAAAGCACAAACTGATGCACTCCTAATAACGACCTTATTGTCATCATAAACGTCTTCACACACATATACACTGTATGTGTGTGTATGTATGTGTCTATGTATATACATGTTACCCAGTCAATGAGCTAACAGTGTCAGAGTCCGTGAAAAGGTATTGTACATTTTGTATTCTTATTCTTTCTCCGTCTCTGCCACCCCCCCCTTCTCTCTCCAAGACCGACCCGTGCGTGAGGCGACTGGATAGTAACAGGTAATGCTGAGATATTTCTTGGAAAGGCAGGTAGGGCGAGACAGGAAGACCGAGAGCCAAGAGGAAGGACGGCAGTAATCCCAAGTGTAAAAAAAAGAAAGAGAAAAATGGAGGTTAAAAAAAGAAAAAAAAAAAGAATGGAGAGTAAATATTACAATATGAATTTGTACCATTTTCGAAATCAAAAGAAAAAGTTTAAAGGGAAATGCGAGATGGAATGCCTACACAAATACTAAATACATATGCCTACATACATACCGACAAACACAAGAGCATATACACACACTTATACACAGGTATACAAATAAATGTACCCGCACTTACACATACACATGCACAAACACACACACACACACACACACACACACACACACACACACACACTGTAAGAATCTAAAATTACACACGCGCGCGATCGCGCACATAACATGAAACCCATCACACCCACTACTACTATTTCGACGTATTGTTCACTGTTATCGCATATATAACATATCACACATCGTATGCAATAATATCAATTCACACGTACCAGGCCTTCCGCCCACCGTCATTCTGTTTACACGTAAGCATTCCCTCTCTTCCTTTTCCTAGGACGACGCAACCCCTTTACCGATTTCTTCTCTGTAGTCTTGTGTAAAAGAGAATCGCCTGCTAGCGACAGACAGACAGACAGCCAAAGTCATTCTAACCGGAATGTATCTCTGTCCTTCAGCTGTATCTCTCTCTCATCAATAAACTACTTCAAGGTACCAGGGCGTCTGCTATTCCTCCACCACCGCTACCCAAGATTGCTGCACCGTGCCAGACTCTACACACACACACACACACACACACACACACACACACACACACACACACACACAAACATATATACAAACACACACACACGCACACACACACACACTACATACACAGACATATACGCAAGCACAAACACACACACAAACACACAAAAACACACACACACAGACACACACACACACACACACAAACACTTTCTGCCCATAGATTCTTCCATCCTTCATACATTCTACAACAGAAACACACAAAAGTCATGCCCATAAATTCTTCCACAACAGACCATAAAACCACGTGCACTATATCTCTCCTACAGTGTCACACACGCATACCTACTTCGTGACAGACATATATGAATACCTTTACATATAAAATATTCGATTAAAAAAAAGAGAGAAAATAAATGCATCAAAGTGTCATCGATAAACAGCAATTCATAACAGCACGTGACAATACTAGTACCGCTATAACGTTATGATTTACAGCTCAGATCAACAACACACAGCCTCTATCACACAGGCACGGACGGCGGTTCACAAAGCCGACACAAAAGCGGCGGAAACCCAGGTAAAGAATACAAGCCGAATTTATTGAGCAGTTGATATTAGACCAATTAATATGTTTTTGCAATTGCTACATTGAACGGGCAACGGTAGAGAGCCAATATTCTCGGACAGACACGCGAGCCAACTGCAACTCTTGTCTGTTTTGTTGTCCTTACTGAGTTACTGCTTTGTCTTAGGGTTCAAGTTTGGTTTAGGTTAGTTTGGGGTATTTTAGGTAATTTTAGGTAATTCTAGGTAATTTTGGGAATTGTTTGGGTAATTTTGGGTTATTTAAGGTTATTTAGGCTTTTATAGGTTATTTTAGTCTTTTAAGTTATTTAAGTTATTTTAGGTTATTTATTTTATTTTAGGTAATTTTAGGTTACTTTAGGTTATTTAGGATATTTTAGGTTATTTTAGTTTGTATGGTTATTTAGGCTATTTTAGGTTAGTTTTGGCAATTTTAGTTAATTTTGGGTAATTTTGGGTTATTTAGGTTATTTAGACTATTTTAGGTTATTATTATTATTATTATTGTTATTATTATTTTTTTTTTTTTAGGTTAAATTGATTTATTTATTCAGTTGTTTATATAATAATTTGTTTATTAAATTTATCTATCTCTTTGATTATTTATTTGTTTGTTTATTTATTTCATTGTTTATCTATTTATTTGTTTACTTATTATATATGTTATTATATGGTTGTTTATTTATTCATATGTTAATTTATTTGTTTTCATTTATATGTTATTTATTTTTTTTTTTATTATTCATTTCTTTATTTAATTATTTATCTGTTTATATGTTTATTTGTTTATTTATTTGTTTATATATTTATTTACATATTTTTCAAGTAATTTATTTGTTTATTTGTCTATTTACCTATATGTTTACTTGATTATTTATTCAGTCTTTTCTTTCTTTATCTCTTTATTTTTTCATTTATTTACATATTTATTTATCTATTTATTCGCTCATTCATCTTCCATGTGGCATGTAAATGAGAGAGGAGAGGAGAGGAGAGAGAGAGAAGAGAGAGGGGAGAGGAGAGGGAGAGAGAGAGAGAGAGAGGAGAGAGGGGGGGGGGGGGAGAAAGAGAGAAAGAGGGGACAAAGAGAGAGAGGTAGAGATTAGATAGGGTAGATTGATAGAGAGAGAGAGAGAGAGAGAGGAGAGAGAGAGAAAGAGAGAGAGCGAGAGTGAGAGAGCTGAGAGAGAGAGAGAGAGAGAGGGGAGACGATGAGAGAGAGAGAGAGGGGGTGAGAAGAGAGTTGATCGTATAATATATAACCGTTCATGGTTGGTCCCAATTACTTCGTCAGTGTAATACGTCCATATTGATCATCTGAATACAATGCCCGTCTACAAAATTACTGTATTGTAAACCGAAACAGATGGATTTTAGTGATTAATGCACTCTTATGAAAATATGTAAAGTGACTTTCGAATATGTATATAGACATATATATACATATATATATATATAGTATTATATAAATATTATATAATATATATTGTATACTATATATATAATATTATATATTATATATATATATATACACATACACACACAGGTACACACGTGTGTGTGTGTGTGTGTGTGTGTGTGTGTGTGTGTGTGTGTTTGTTTGTGTGTCTGTGTATGCCTCTGTGTGTATCTGTGTATGCATATATGTATGTTGTGTGTATATACATACATACTTATCTATTTTATATATATATAGATAGATATATAGTTACATATTATTTATGTATGTATGTGTGTATACATGCATACATATGTTATTATTGATATATATATTTATATATACATACACACACCACACACACACACACACACCACACATATATATATATATATATATATTATATATTTATATACACACACACACACACCATACATATATACACGTACATATACAGATACATAAACACGCACTACACAACAACCACACACACACACACACACACAACACACACACACATATATATATATATTGTAATATGTATATATATATATTATATGTATATATGTATATATATATACATGTATTTCATTATAGAGATGTTGAGTGTGTTTGAGTGTGTGTGTGTGTGTATGTATATAAAGACACATATTCATATGTATATTATTATACATATATGTGTTCACGAGTGTGTGCATGTACGATTCAAAATGACGTAACAGCTGTGAATCACACACGAGGGAAAGCGGGGACAAACTACACACGAATACAGCACTTACCCCACGGATGACGATCCTGTTAACAGGGAAGGCGGGTTTTTCGCCGAGGTACAGAGCGAGAGGACCCCCCCCCTTTCCCCCCTGCCACCTTCCTCCTCCCCCACCCCTCCCGGCCGCCTCCCGCCCTCAGTGGCTTCGAGAGCGAGATTGCAACCCCCCTATCGCGTTGGCTCAGTCCGCGGTGTCTGAAGAGCGCTGGCTGGGGAGGAGAGAGAGGAGAGGAGAGGAGTCGAGATGAGAGAGAAAGAGGAGAGAAGAGAGAGGAGGAGAGAGGGAGAGAGAGAGAGAGAGAGAGAGGAAGGGAAGAGCGGGATGGAGGGAGAAGAGGGAGAGGAGAGAGAGGAGAGAAGAGAGAGAGAGAGAGAGAGAGAGAGGAGAGAGAGAGGATGAGAGGAGAGGAAGAGGAAACCGAGGAGAGGAGAAGAGAAAGGGAGAAAAGGGGGAAAAGATAAGAGGAGAGAGAAGAGAAGAGAGAGAGAGGTTGAGAGAGAGAGAGGAGAGTGGAGAGAGAGAGCGGGAGAGAGAGAGGAGAGAGAGGGAGGGGAGGAAGAAGAGAGGAAAGGAAGAGATAGTTTGATAGATAGTAGATAGATAGATAAAAAGAAAGAGGTAAGCGGGGTTTAAGAGGAAAGAAGAAGAGGAGGTGGAGGAGAGGAAGGGAGGAGAGGAGAGAGAGGAGAGGGAGAGGGGAGAGAGAGAGAGAGAGAGATGAGAGAGAGAGAGAGAGAGGAGAGAGAGGATGAGAGGAGAGAGAGAGAGAGGAGAGAGAGAAGAGAGGAGGGAGGAGAAAAGAAGAGGAAAGGGAATAGATAGATAGTAGATAGAAGATAGAGATGATAGATAGATAGATAGTAGATAGAGTAGGGAGGAGTAAGGGGTTAAGAGCGAGAGAGAGAAGAGGAGGGGAGGAGAGGAGAGGAAAGAGAGAGGAGAGTGAGAGAGAGGAATGGAGAAGAGGAGAGACGAGAGAGATGATGAGAGGAGAGAGAGGGAGAGAGAGATGCGAGAGAGGAGAGAGAAGATGGGAGAGAAGAGAGAGAGAGAGAGAGAGGGCGGAGGGGAAGAAGAAGAGGAAGGAAAAGGATATAGATAGTTAGATAGATAGATAGAAGTAGAAGAAGAGAGCGAGTAAGGGGAAAGAGGAGAGAGAGAGAAGAGGGGGGAGTGAGGAAGAGGAGAGGAGATAGGAGGAGAGAGAGAGAGAGGAGTGAGAAGAGAGAGGAGAGAGAGAGGAGAGAGGAGAGAGAGGAGCGAGAGAGAGGAGAGAGAGAGAGAAGGGAATGAGTGGGTAGTGCGAGATAAAGATAAAAGGGGGAAAAGAGGGGGGAAAAGAAGAGGGATAGTTTTAGAGAGAGAGGAGAGAGAGAGTAGAGAGAGAGAGGATAGGAGAGAGAAGAGAGGAGAGGAGGATGAGAGAGGAGAGAGATGAGAGAGGAGGAGAGAGAGAGAGAGAGACAGACAGAAGGAGAAAGAGAGAGAGAAAGAGAGAGAGAGGAGAATAGTAGGTGGAGGAGGAAGGAGAGAAAGAGAGGAGTAAGAAAATAAGAGAGAAGGAGAGAGAGGGAGTGTGTCAGATCGATGCGCGCTTGCTTGCCTACAAGTTTTTTTTTTCCCCGGGAAAAATCTTGCCCAGATTGAGGTTTGAAACCCCAGCTGATGTTGCCTCCTTTGCCCCGAGCAGTGACTTAACCTCGTGCTGTGACCTCCGGTGACCCTGTGTTCTGACCTCGCTCCTCATGGAGTGACCTGGCCTCCTGTAGAATCCCCGCGAAGAGCTGGAAAGGGGAAGAGAAGCGAGGAGGAGAGAGAGAGGGAAAGGAAATATGGGAAGAGGGTGAGAGAACCATAAGACATGCACAGACCTCTTGGCTCTCCCCCGCCCCTCCAGGCCGCTTCCTCCTCCCTTCACAGCTCTCTTTCTGCTCCCCCTTCTCTCTCTCTCTCTCTCTCCTCCCCTTCTCTCTTCTCTTCCCCCCCCCCCCCCCCCCCCCCCCCCCCCCCCCCCCCCCCCACCCCCCCTTTTCTTCCCTCTCTCTTTTCTCTTCTCTTTTTCCCCTCTCTCCTTTTCCTTTTCTCTCTCCCCTCTTTTCTCCTCCCTCTCTTTCTCCTCTCTCTCTCTTTCCCTTTTTTCTTCTCTTCTTCTCTCTCTCTCTCTCTCCTCTCTCTCTCTTTCTCTCTCTTTCCCTTCTCTATTTTCTCTCTCTCTCTCTCTCTCTTCCTCTCTTTTCTTTTTTTCCCCCCCCCCCCCTATTCTCTTCTCTCTCTCCCTCTCTTCTCTCTCTTTCCTCTTCTCTCTTTCTTTTTCCCCCTTTTCTCTTCTTTTTTTCGTTTCCCTCCTTTTTATTTTATTTTGTTTTTTTCTTATCTAGGGATTTTATAAAATTAAAATTAAAATTTCTGTCTCTTTTTTGTCCCTGGTCTGCCCGCCCCCTGCCCCCTGTCGTTCCCTCCCCCCTTTTCTCTCTCTCT
This sequence comes from Penaeus chinensis, assembly GCF_019202785.1. NCBI lineage: Eukaryota > Metazoa > Arthropoda > Malacostraca > Decapoda > Penaeidae > Penaeus > Penaeus chinensis. Next base: position 262,411 of record NC_061825.1, read on the forward strand.
CTCTCACTCTCTCTCTCTCTCTCTCTCTCTCTCTCTCTCTCTCTCTCTCTCCATCTTTCCTTCTCCTTTCCCCTTTCCCCCTTCGCCGCCCCTTCCTAGCGTCATCTTCCTCCTCCTCTCTTCCTTTTTCGCACCTCTTCTCATTTACTCTACTCTTTTCCTTCTGTTGAGCGTATTCGGGGTTTTTTGTGCTTACACACACAACACACCACACACAACACCAACACACACACACACAACACACACACTCACACACACACACACACACACAACACACACAACACAACCACACACACACACACTCACACACACACACACACACACACCACATACCACATCACACACACACACCACACACACACACACACACACACACACCACGCACACACACACACACAACACATACCTCCCCCCTCACACAGACATACATAAACGTACATATGTGTACACACCTTTACGTGTGGGGACCGAATGTTAGATCTCTTCACCAACTGCGTCCTTTCTCATCTCATGCACAGGCGGCGGGTAGGTGAATTCGCACAAAGGATTTTAATGAATGACTCACCGATTAAGTAGGTGGGGGGAGGGGGGGGGGTGGGGGGGAGGGGGGGAATGAAGGGGTTGAGAGGGTATCACGGGGGGGAGGGGGGGAATGAAGGGGATGAGAGGGTATCACGGGGGGGAGGGGGGGAGGGAGAATGGGGGAGAGGGGAGGGGGGTTGTTTTTAAGGACGCATGCGAGACAAAATCGCTTGTCTCTTTTTTTTTTCTCTTTTTTTTTTTTTTCTCTCTCTGTCTTTCTTTTCTCGCTGTTTCTGCCTCTGTCTGACTGTCTGTCTGTCTGTCTGTCTCTCTCTCTCTCTCTCCTCTCTCTCTCTCTCTCTATCTGTCTCTGTATCTCTCTCTCTATCTCTCTCTTCTCTCTCTCTCTCTCTCTCTCTCTCTCTCTCTCTCTCTCTCTCTCCCTTTCTCTTTTTCTTTCGCCTTCTCTCTCTCTTTTCTCACCAAAAAGGGATGACACTGCAATTCGTGTCATCTACCTATCATCGAATTCATCTTAAACAAAGATTATAACAATAAGACAATAAACGAATTAAAAAAAAACGGCAGAAGCAAGATCAGATTTCTTAAAATTTTCACGTGAGAGCTTTTGGAAAGCATAAAAGCGTTCAGTGAAGTTTTCGAAGTTCTGTATAAACGTGAGGAAACCAAGTGGTCGCTAGTTATGCTCTCAGGCCTTTGGTGCCAAGCGGGGACAGCGGCGGAGGAATATAAAGCTTCTGTATTCGATATAGAAGAGGGAAACTCTCCTTTGTCTGTCTGTCTATTTATATACATACGTACACAAACACACATATACACGTATACACTCTGACACACACACATACATATATCTATATATA
>NC_061825.1:288564-301064 GCF_019202785.1 Penaeus chinensis
TTTATATACAACAAAAGTGCATCCTAATCAGCTCCCAGAATGAAAGGATCCGTCAGTGTAGCATTCATATGAACTGGACAGAGTTTCAAGATGCTCATTTAAAATTGCAAGGGCATACTGCTTAAGTATGGCGGGGGGGAGGGTACTGTTTTTATTTGGGGGGGCACTGATTTTGGGGGGGGGGCAGTCGTATAATATACATTCACGTCCGACATTTTCTACGGTGGAACAGAACATCCATGTAGTGTCTTAGTTATTAGTATATTCAGCAGAGCTAAGTGTTTACATGTTACTTGTACCCATGGATTTGAGTATGAATTAGTGTTGCCATTCATTGTCTCTATTCTATGTTTTAGTTGTCTTTGGGGCACCATGAATGAATCTTATGGCCTCATTTTGTGCAGTTTCTAAACTAGTCAGCTCTGATTCCTTGAACAATACTAGGTGCAATGCATGATAATCTATGACTGACCGTATGCATGACAAGTAAAAGTCTCGCAATATTGACATTGACACCATGGACTTTACCAACAAGTGTCCTAAGTGGCTTCAGCCGCTCCCACAGCCTTTTCTTTAGGTTTCTGCATCAATGACAATCACTCTGAGGTATTTGTACTGGTGGCAAAGATCTACCTCAACGCTATTTATATGAAACCTTGGCAGAGGGATTGTCTTTGGGTTAAGTGCCTTGTATATCTAGAATCTCTTGCATTCTCTCCTCGGATTTAATGCAAATATCATTGGCATAGCAAATAATGAAGTCATTTGCCTCAAGTTTTATATAGCCTAGTAATTCATGTATTAGGATGTTAAATAGCATGGGACATTCTAGGGGATAACTTAGCATTTATGTGATACATGTCTGTTCAGAATTATTCTCTTACCTATTTTACAAAGACATGAGGTCAAGGAAATGGGCCTGTATTTGTCAATATTGGGTTTGGGTATAGGAATGATTAAGCTTTTAGTCCAGGAGCTTGGGAGGATTCCTTGTGATAGGCTGAGTCTATACAGGTGTAAAAGTTGGTTGCCAGGTGCCTGAGCAATGAGGTGAAAGACCCTGTAAGTAATGCCATCCAGGGGGCGATTGCCTTACCTTTCAGAAGGGCATTATTCAGTTCTTACTCGGTTATTTCGGCAAAGGCGGGGAGGTCAATAGTAGCACAGGCTACTACTATATTCAAATTTCTATCTATTTTCGACTTGTTGAGTTGATTTTTTATCCCTTGTGGAAGCGAGTACAACTGAGAATTTCCGGCCCACTGCTCTAGCAGCATATTAGCCTGTTCTTGTGGACTGTGAAACTGCGGTGTTGTGAGAGCTTTACCTGTCAGCCTATTATGTTTTTCTTCATATGTCAGCTACAGAAGTTTGTCTGTTTAACTTTGTAAGAATTGTTCCCTGGGTTTACTACGAATCTGTTTTTTTAATTCTCTGAATTCCTTGTTGGCTTTAAGAAATGCGAAAGTTTTCTGACGTCATATTATCTTAACAGTTAGCAAGCTCCTGAACCCGTTTATATTCCTTGGCCAGAATTGGGTCATTGATCTACCTCGGTGCATGGGAAGCCTTGCACCGTGAACAGACCCATGTCTTATAGTAGTCAGTGACAACTTTGATTAGATTTTGTGAGAAATTTTCAACAGTTGTTATTTCGTAGAAATAACAACTGTTATACCAGTCATAGACATGTGCCTTGGAGTGATGCTCCAGGCCCGGTGGGATAATTATTCTGAGCCTAGGTGATTTAGGGGCTGAGTCGCTGTATACAGTATAATCTATTCGTATTGCAAAGTGGTCACTAACTAACTCTCACACCAGTGAAGTACAGACATTACCATGAACTATTTTTTTGCCAAATACGTAATCTAACCTGTCACTTCCCAGATGAGTCTCTGCCTCTGTGTCATATACTGTCAGTGATCTACTATTGATAAAACGTTTGAATTCTTCCCCATTACTATTACGTCGGTTGTCTCCAAAGTGTGGATGCTTTGCATTGAAGTCGCCCATACATAACGTGCCTTGGTTGTAAAAAATGGGGAGAGAACTAGCCAGAAATTTAGAGTATCTGGCATACACAATATACAGTGAAAATACCCAGAGTTTTAAATGAAGAAATTGAACATCAGTGTTCTCGGATTTTTTAACTAATTTATGTGGCAGTGTTACTTTCACATATGTCAACAATCCAGTCATGATTGTATTTACGTATGAATAATATCCCATAATCGCAGATGCTATTTTCATCTTAGCAGCAGTAGCAAACGATTCTTGCACGCAAATAACATCAATATTATATTTATGGATACCATTCAGCTTAGGCTTAATACTACGCATATTCCACGGTATGAATTTGATTGTGTTTATTAGGTAATCTGTAATGCTATTATATCCTCCAATATTACGAATTATAGATTCACATAAGATACATATAACTTTATAATTATGGATTTCATTACAGATGGTAGGTCGTAAACTTAAAAGTATTTTTAACCATTTCATATGGTCTGACATCGACTCTCCTCGATTGTTCTTTTAGCACTAATGGTAACATTAGTATCTCGACAATGACAGTCACTTATTTTGTCCATGTCTTGTCTCAGCGTCGTTATTTCATTAATTAAGTTATTGTTTTATTCTTTCAGAGCTTTCATTTCTTTCAAAAGTTTAAGCACATTTACATCGCTTTGGTCAGCTGGCATAACGTCACTTCTGCCACATGGTTGTGCGGGGGATTTCCCCGCCTGGCCTGCGGTCATCCCTACCTGAGGGTGAGGGACGGCTGCCTCGGCTGGCGCCCGGGGAGGGAGAGGGGGGCGTGGTCTTTAATTCAGAGAGTATGGCAGCTTTGAGGCCCGAGACACCCTCTGTGAGGATCAGCATCATCTTGTTCACCTCCTCCTCCAGCTGTGCAACCGTGTCGCGTAGTTCGATGGCCTCTGCACCGCCACTCGCCAGCAGTCGCGGGTTATCTTTGCGGCTGGTGACGTCACACAGGGCACAGTCGGGCGCTCTCCTGGCACGCTGTCCGCGGGTTGGGTCGGGAGGGCCGCGCTGGTCACTCGCGGTCGGTGCGGATCAGCCACAATGCAGCAAGCAGTAAGAGTATTCGTCAGACAGTTACCTTACTTTGCTATCACACACGGGTGACTTTCTTAACTATGCCATTTTCTTGTGTTTCGATTATCATTTTAAGCTCTTAAATAGCAACTCAGGTAACATTCAACTACTGTTTTAGCACCTCATGTGTGCTTAATACTTTCAGCTGCTCATAATCTTTTGTACTTTGCTTAAATATTTACCCTCTTTAATCTTCATTTAATAATGTAATATCCATATCTTCATAATCATGCAGAATTAGAGTTACCAGTGGGGGAATTAATACTCATAAGCAGTACTTAAAGTTATAATTCTGAAAATATAAAATATAACACGAAACAAGAAACGTAACTCTAAAACAACAACAAAAGACGAGAAAAGCAATTGCAGCAGTCCCTCTACGTGGAGGAGATCCGGTCGTCGATGCCTGCTGTCTGCCGTCTCCTTTCCTCCCTTCCTGCGACCTCGAACGCCAACTTCAGCGACCCACCGCGACGACAGGTGGATTGGCAAACAAGCTGGAGGGCCGGTAGCTCGTTGCTGACCCACGCTCTGGGTGGATTGCAGATGTGGTGCAAGCATGGGTGCTTCTTTTCGTCCATAGCAAAGCCACAGGGTGTAAGATCCCCGCGCGGTCCACGGCAGCATAAAACATCATCCTTATCGTAGATCAGATGAAGATCTGTACGGGTGTGAGCGTCGCCGGCAAACAAAGGAGGAAAATGATCCGTGGGAGAGAATGGCGTGCCACTACAACCTGTCATCCCACAGCAAGTGACAAATGTTGGTGCATCCGTAGTACTCTCTCGTCCTGCAACACTACGAGGACACTCTATGGCAGTATGTTGTTCACCATATGCTGCACAGCGCACCTTACCCTTGCAGTACTTAGCTACATGGCCACTTCCCATGCAGTTATAGCAGATCACAGGGAATGCCCTCAACGACCGCACGTGGCTGGTGGGCATGCATTTTCCAAATACGTGGTATGTACTGGGAGGTGGTTGCTCTCCTTTCCATATTATACGGACCCGGTTGAGTGGTTGTCCATCCTTGTGCACTCTTATAGCCTTGTGAACTCCGTTGAGTGCATACGCATTTTTAAGATAGCTCCTTGATGTAGTGTGTGACGAGGTATTCGTCGTATTTTTCTTGTTTCTTTGGTTCATCACAGAGTTTGAAGGTAATACCTCCAATAAGGTTGTCAATATAGTTAGGCTGGGAGCAAGTGACATACTCATACGGTGAGGAGAGAGTGTCTCCTCACTCGAGGTCGAGAAGGGTACCCCTCAGGGCAGGAGGGTTGTTGCCGAAGTCCTGTAGCCATTTCATTTTTTTCGAATTCGTCGTGCCTTCAGGGAAGACGAGGCGGACATAATTCTTCTTTGGTGCCAGTGGCGTCTTACCGGCATTGCCGTGTTTTCTTTTTTTCTTAACTGTCAACTTCACTGATGTGAAGCCTGTCACTTCCTCCATCAGCGTCGCCCACCTGGATGTCGGGATCACCTTCAACACATGCCCGTTGCATGGCAATGGATTAAGCGGGGTTCTCCACTGAACTACAAACTGAAGCGCACTCTTCAGCCGTGGGAGTGGGACAGTTAGCCACCGAGTCCTCCCCCTCAGTGTTTACATTGTGTATTATTCATTAAAAGTGACGGAAAGCAGACAGATTCTCACAGCACTCAATCCAGTCAGTAAAGATTGAATGGAGACCGAACTCCAGGGGTTTTGCCTGATGGCCCTTATGCCAGACGCGATCGGAGGCCGTTGAAAAGTACATCATGCACACACGCGCATGTGCATTTATACATGTGTATCTATGCAAATATAACCAGCATCCTTTATAGATCTACTGCTAGATGAAGGCTCCCTAGTCTTACCCATTGACAGAATTGTAAAATACGAGAAACATGAAGTACTGTGAAGCCAGCTCATTCTGACGAGCTGAAAATCGGCCGGCGGTCAAGGATCGCTAGCAAGCGTGAGGTCATGAGCGGTGCTGGGAACATGTTCACACAGAGGGCTCCTGACGCTGAGGCAGTCCTCGTCGCTAATGTAGAAGTAGTTGCGGAAGGTGACGGCGGCGCAGAGCTCGTGGGAGTCGCGCCGGGGCGCCTGCTCGTAGTGGTAGCAGGCCGAAGTGTTGGTCCAGTAGGCGACGTCCTCAGGCTTCCCGTCTGGCGCCGACTCCTGCTGAAGTTGGAAATTCATGTTTTTAGATATTTTTTTCTGAAAATTGTCACGTAATGCATCCACTGACGATATTCCATTTTTTTTATATCCATTGTCGATGACCAGAAGATAAGCACCAGTTTTCTTGAATCTCAATGGTCGTTTGAAGACTTAGCGATCGAGGGAATAAGAAAATATCAAGAAAATATCTCATAGATTTAGAAAAGGGGAAAGTAAAATATTTCGATACTTCTGTACGTGCGTATGTGCACATTTGTGTATGATTATGATAGAATAGATTATACAATCCACAATTGTAAGAAAACTATAAACCTCTTTATAAGTGAAAAGGAGACAGGAAAGCTGAGGGTCAGGTGACCTCCAGCAACTACGAAATGCGTCCCCGATCCGTTGACCCTGCCTCACCTGACGGCCCAGTAGGGCGAGCCGAGGTCCATCGGGGCGTCGTCCAGCCACGCCCACGCCTCGGTGTCCTTCGTGTACCGGCCTCCCACCCAGAAGTCCGTCGTCATACCTGCGCAGCAAAGTGCAAATTAGGCAGGATAAAGTCCAGCAATATATTAAATTATATATGTGTGTGAATATATAAATGCATACATACTGTACTTGCATATCCATATGTATGGAATAAAAATGTGACGCATTGATACAGACAATGAACAGCCGTTCCTGAAAAAGACACAAACCTCCAATACTGCAATAACATGGCCCAGAATGAGCAGTACTTAACCAGCTGGGGACCACACGCCCAGCTGGTTGTCTAGAGCTCATTCTGGGCCAGAGGTTCGAGTCAAGGTCAGGGAGGGTTCTCTATATCAATGCTATACACCATCAGTCCATTTTACATAGATATATCAGTGCATCTGACATAGTATATGAATTATTGAATAAATTCTACCAATTTCTTTGTGCGTCATCGTCATCAATACTCTAGTAAAAGTAGATAAGGAAGGCCTGTGTGCTAGTAAGATCCTAGTTGCACATTCCTTATGTTGGTTCGTAGTACTGCTTATTCTGGGTAATGTTCCTGGAGTGGCGAGTTCGTCACACACACACACATATAAATTCATACCTACTCCATGAACAAAACAGCAAGATACCTATCTCCCGCAGGTACTTCACGAGAACAGAGAACTCCCCGTCGGAGGCAGAAGGGTAGCGAACCAGCTCCCCGCCGACGGCCTAGCACAGGGCCCTCGCCTCCCCCCAGCCGACCTGGAGAAGGCAGTGAAGGACGGATCAGTGGCGACCAATAATCATTTATTAAATAGATATTCCTGGTTGATTATATCTTCTTTCACAGAGCCAGTTTACTCTGCAAGTTTTAGAATTATAGTTCCATGAAACTAGAAATAAGTTTCCTCTCCTTTGCGTAACTGCAATGGTATATACACAAGGAATGTAAACACGACAGGACATAACGACAGTGATAAAAAAAAGCTTTACCTTGACGAAGTAGAGGAGAGAGAGGCACTTGTTCCCGACGCTGGTGTAGAGCTTGGGGCATCTTGGGTGGTGGAGTATGTCGTTGAAGGTCCGAGCGAACTTCTGACCCAGCGCCTCGCTCTCCTCCACGTTGTTGGGTGGGGGAGGGGTGGGAGCGGGCGTCGCTTCAAGGACGGAGACGTTATTCTAAGCAAGAACTTTTACCCATTCATGAAACTGCTATGATTTCCAGTCTTTCTACATCTACTGCAGAACGATGAGGAACATGGGCATTAGAGCCCCTTATAATTATCGAGATTATTTATATATAATGCCGGGCCATATTTAGAAGGCCCGGGCGAAGCTAATTATATATAATATATATATATATATATATGCATATATTGTATATATATATATATCTTATATATATATATATATATATATGTATATATACATAATGAAATTTCATTAACCATGCATTTTGTGTATGCAGTGTTTTCTTCTACCTTTTTTTGCCTAGATGTGCGTATTAAGAAAGAAAACTGCTTCAACTTATATGCAAATTCATTGAAGTCTTTCAGTCATGTAGGTTCAACAATTCTCATCAATATACAAAAATTAACCTATCCCCTTATCTCCCATACTCACTGGTAGTTGTGGTGGTTGTTGTAGAAGGAAATTTGTTTCCCTTAAACAGAAGCGAATTTCAGATGACCCACTTAAAGTAGGAATAAAAAATATTTACTGGTCTTGCGCATTTAAATTTTCCGTCAGCGAGTCATTTAGTTCTATTCATTGTTTTTTATCAAAATCAAAATTACAAACACTTACGGTGCATTTATCACAGCAGTTTGGTTCGTCATAACAAATAAATCTCGGACTGATGCGTCGTTGTGGCACTATGAACCCATAAGCTGAAATAAACAAAATAATGATAAAAATATTGGCTTTAAATGCAATAGCAATATTGATGTTTTCGACAGTGATAATTATGCTGTTTATTTTTATGCTGAGAACGATGAGTAGCAATTAACACAAACATTAATTAGACAATGAAATATGCTTGGATTTCTAAAATGTGCAGAAATCATCATAGAGCATTTAATCGGTACCCATATGTTTATCTATAGCATCTTCATACAGCTATCTCGGTAACACATGCATAAATACTGCATACGCTTATACAAGTATTCCCGAAACGACACAATCAGCAGGAGACTGTGACCCACCTCCGCTACAGATCCCAAGCACCATCAAGGACCTAACGACCATCAGCGGAAAGCGAGCCATCTCCTCGGGGGATTTTGCCAAAGGACGCACAATTCCTCAAATTATTTGAAAATTGGACACGAAGGCTTGACGGGTTGCCTACTTTACTGCATATGTATAAATGCAATATATATGTGCAAACACACATGCATATATATATATATATATATATATATATGTGTGTGTGTGTGTGTGTGTGTGTGTGTATGTATGTATGCGTATATTTGTGCATGTGTACACATACATCTGTATCTGTATATATATCCAACTATACAAAAAAACATACATGTATCCTTATATGCACATGTACATATATATACACACATACATAAACTCACACAATATACATGTTTATATACATATACACTAATATATATATATATATATATATATATATATATATATATATATACCCATAACACACACACACTTGTATATATGTATTTATATATATGTATCACATATTTATACATATACAAAATAGATACACTGATACATGTATATATATATATATATATATATATATATATATTTATATATATATATATATATATATATATATATATATATGCATATATACATGTATATATATTAATCATTATTACACCACACCACAGTCTATTTTCTACTACTGGACTGAAGCCTCTCTCACTTCATTATCGAAAAGTTTGGCAGTACCACCCTTATCTGTTTGGATACCCTTCCTAATCAGCACAGCACATATATGCAATATATATTCTAACATTCACAGACGTTTAAGGATTAGGACCTATTTTACAACCCGACCTACTTGAAACAGGATTTATATTTCAGTTTTTCTCAACCGTTTTCAGTTCTATACAGCCTTTTGAGACATAGCACTATCTATGCCCCTCCTGTAGTCTGTATATGAAAGTATTCAACGTGTATTTTTAGGGATATACGGTAACTTACTATGTTCTTCAGTAGCTTCCTTTTTAAGTTCTTATCGACTTACTGAAGGAAAAACATATTGCAACATGATAGAGTCACAGCTAGACTTTAAAGTTCCTGGGTGCTAGGTTTGATTAATAATATACGATGAAAATAAAATACTTTGATATAGATATTTCATCTTAAACGAGCATTTCTTTTTACCCAAAAAATATTTAAAATTGGGGAGAATTAACAGGCGTCTTATGGGCTTACCCCCTTCCTTAGCTCTGCCGTTGTACATAGTAACACACTCCAACGCATACTAACACTCACTCATTAGATAGTGTGTATGTATATGTATATATGTGTATATATTTTGAGAAAAAATAGATAGATAGGGAGTAGATGTAAACATTTCACTAATAACCAACAACATTGTGCATGTCTATCTCTACATACATCAGCAGAGATAAAAACATACATGTATTAAACTATAAGTTCAGATACCATCTCAAATCGATGAACAAGAAATCGTAAATTACGTCTCAAAACAATGGAACCACAGACATTCGTGATGAAGACTGAATGCATCTTATACGCCCGAGTATGCTAAACAAAACCACCACATGCAGTTTTTACCGTTTTCCCAAGTTGAGAAATGCTAATGGGATATGGCACATCACTGCAGTTCGTCACTTGCCAAATACGGTTCAATGTGCTAGAATCTGGCAATGCATCTCACGCGAAGATATCTGTGATGGTATAACTAAGTGCGACGACAACTCAGATGAAAACATTTGCTCTGTAAGTGACTGTTGTACTTCCTTGGATGAAACATGATTGAATGAATATATGGCTTACTGCCACGATAAAGCAGAAAACACAGACTCGAACACACACACACACACATATGTATATGTATAGATGATTAGAAATTAGGAAATTCAAATCGTCCTTTCAGGGAAACCAGCTTAAAAATACATCCTAATTCTACAACGACCACTACTACTACTACTAATGAGTTAGATAACTGTAGAGATATGTAATTCACAAAAAAACATACATGAACAGGCATTCAAATATTACAATTGCACTTCAAATACAATCTGTATACTTTATCAGCATGAAAACTTTTCAAGTGCGATCTGCCATACTTGAATCATAATGAAATGGAGAGATTATATTAACATTATATGGATAAGATTGGAGCTCAGGAAAAAACGTGAAATACTTTGTTGGGATAATCGCCTTTCTTAAGCGACGCCCGCCCCCACCCCTCCCCCACCCAACAACGTGGAGGAGAGCGAGGCGCTGGGTCAGAAGTTCGCTCGGACCTTCAACGACACACTCCACCACCCAAGATGCCCCAAGCTCTACACCAGCGTCGGGAACAAGTGCCTCTCTCTCCTGTACTTCGTCAAGGTAAAGCTTTTATTCTGTCGTTATGTCCTGTCGTGTTTACATACCTTGTGTATATAGCATTGCAGCTACGCAAAGGAGAGGAAACTTATTTCTAGTTTCATGGAATTATAATTCTAAAACTAGACTTCTGATTTAGCTTAGGAGGAATGCAGAGTAAACTGGCTCTGTGAAAGAAGAGATAATCAACCAGGAATATCTATTTACTAAATTATTATTGGTCGCCACTGATCCGTCCTTCACTGCCTTCTCCAGGTCGGCTGGGGGGAGGCGAGGGCCCTGTGCTAGGCCGTCGGCGGGGAGCTGGTTCGCTACCCTTCTGCCTCCGACGGGGAGTTCTCTGTTCTCGTGAAGTACCTGCTGAAGATTGGTGTGTTGCTGTTTCGTTCATGAAGTATGTATGAATTTATATGTGTGTAACGAACTCGCCACTCCAGGAACATTACCCAGAATAAGCAGTACTACGAACCAACATAAGGAATGTGCAACTAGGATCTTACTAGCACACAGGCCTTCCCTATCTACTTTTACTAGAGTATTGATGGCGATGTCTTACGCACAAAGAAACTGGTAGAATTTATTCAATAATTCATATACTATGTCATTGATAAAGAGAACCCTCCCTGACCTTGACTCGAACCTCTGGCCCAGAATGAGCTCTAGACAACCAGCTGGTCGTGTGGTCCCCAGCTGGTTTAGTACTGCTCATTCTGGCCCATGTACTTGCAGTATTGGAGGTTTGTGTCTTTTTCAGGAACGGCTGTTCATTGTCTGCGTTACTTTTTCATTCCACACACACATATCCTTTGCGTATGTATATATATGTATATGCAAGTACAGTATGTATGCATTTACATATTCACACACATACACTTATATTTTAATATACTGCTGGATTTTATCCTGTTTAATTTGTACCTTGCGCAGGGATGACGACGGACTTCTGGGTGGGAGGCCGGTACACGAAGGACACCGAGGCGTGGGCGTGGCTGGACGACGCCCCGATGGACCTCGGCTCGCCCTACTGGGCCGTCAGGTGAGGCAGGGTCAACGGGTCGGGACGCGCTTCGCAGTCGCTGGAGGTCACCTGACCCTCAGCTCTCCTGTCTCCTTATCATTTTTAAAAAGGTTGATAGTTTTCTACTACTGGACCAACACTTCGGCCTGCTACCACTACGAGCAGGCGCCCCGGCGCGACTCGCACGAGCTCTGCGCCGCCGTCACCTTCCGCCACTACTTCTACATTAGCGACGAGGACTGCCTCAGCGTCAGGAGCCCTCTGTGTGAACATGTTCCCAGCACCGCTCATGACCTCACGCTCGCTAGCAATCCATGAGCGTTGTATTATTTGAAGAACCCTTTTCGATTTCTCGTATTTTTATCATGAATCACTTATGCCTCTAATTTAGTGAAACGGCTACATAAGAATTTATTGTAGTATAGACTTATTACAAGATAACTTTTGAAGGATTGCAATTAAGTTGGATGTCATGTAACTTTAATGTGTATTTAGCTATAAAATGTTGATATAAATACAAGCAAAGTACATGAATAATTACTCACAAACAATATATGTATATACATATATATATATATGCTCTGTACACTGCAGAAGGTGCACGATCATTCTATTCTTGTGTGCAAGGCCCTTTGCAGTACCAAGTACTCTGAGGCGTCGAGCTTTTTAGTACTTCCGTGCCACGGCAAATATATAATTGAGGCATAATGTCGATCATTAATCTCAAACGCCAAAAAAGTTACAAAGATGGTTATTATATCTGTTTGAATATACAACATATATGTCATCTGTATATATGTAAGTTAATAAACAGGTGACTGTATGTTTTGACTATTTACCCTCTTCTCGCTCTCATAACGAATAAACTTCAAGACCATCGAGAGAGACTAGGAAATCCCCTCCCTCCTCTTGTAGGTTAAATGGTGCTGATGTGGATCATGGGGCTCTTCACTATGGCTTAGCAATAGTATTCCAGTCAGTAAGAGAGAAATGATAAAGGCGAATGAAAAGAATGGTATTCCCAACACTCTCAACTCAAGAGAATTAGAGAACTGAGCCGTGGGAAGGAGAGTGCACTTGATACATTGTATACAAAAGAATGAAAGTAGAGGTGGCCTGAGCATATAGCTACATGTGAAGTTACCGAATGAAGTATGAAGCTGACTGATCAGAC
>NC_061825.1:318564-323564 GCF_019202785.1 Penaeus chinensis
ATCAATATCATTATTATTATCATTATCATCACTTATTCTTTTTGTCATTACTGTATCATTATTATTATCATTATCTATATTATTCTTTAACATTATTAATATTATTGTTTTATTATTATTATCATTATTACTATCATGATTGCTATTTTTATGGTTATTATTATTATTACACTTATCATTGTTATTATTATAATTAATATTACATGATTATCATTATCGTCGCCATCATTAGTCGTAGCAATAGTTGTAGCACAAAAACTAGTAATAGTATCATTATTGTCATCATCATCATTATTGCTATGTTCACCATTGTTTGCTATCATTATCATTATCGTGTCATTAGAATCAACATCACTCGAATAATTTCTGTTACTAATTACCCTTACTGTTGTTATTATTACTATTACCAGGATTATCATCAATTTTACTGTAGCTCGAATTATATTTGATTGTCATTTATATTCTTAATACAAATTTGATATGATTTACATTGCACTGTCTGTACAGTTATTCCTATTAACACCATGTATTTCCTATCAATTCCATGTTCTAGTTATGAGCTTTCAACATCATGGTAAGAATCATTACTACCATGACAATAACAGTTCAAGTAATTATAACAATCAACCTTATTGTTATCGTTGGCATTACTATCATTATCATATTTTGAAACGACAAGGAAAGGTTTCCATTTATGTACAGAATTTTTGTTTTGAATTTTTGAGAGAATACAGTTTCATTGTCCCCGTAAGACACGTAAGACATAGTAATTTAGTAGTACAAAATTAAGAGCAAATAGGACACAATACTAGATAAGTAGAAAAGTATGCATTGATAATGAAAGTCGCATTTATGTTAAAAAAAATAAAAATAATTAAAAAACAATTCTACTCTGTCCATCGCAAAAGTCTTAGAAAATTGAAAATGTTTCCTTTATCTTTTATGTTTGTGTACATTCTTTTTGTTTATTTACGTCTTGCTGTTTTTTTGTTTTTTTTTCTTGTCATTGTTTCCATTTCGAAAGAATTAGAAATGAAAAAGAATTAGAAAGAATTAGAAATGAAAAAGAATTAGAAAGAATTAGAAATGACAAAGTAAGTCAGAGCTGTTACACGTGCCACACGGAAAGCCTGTTAATACACATTTCACATATCTACAAATTTCTTTTAATTCTCTGTATTTCCTGATTTCTTAGGTCAATTTCAACGGCTCATTTGATGTGGCTATTATTATTATCTAAGAAAATATTTCATTTTTATAATTCTTTGCCTAACCCCTTGTACTTGTTACGTACATTGTGTTGAGAATGACTCCTTTATATGCATATTTATTACATGTATATATGTATATTTACATATCTATCTATTTCATTATATCTACCATTACATTCTCATCAATACTTTCATGTCACTGTTATCACTTTCAGTTTTATCATCATCATTGACATACACACTCACACAGACATACACACACACACACACACACACACACACACACACACACACACATACAGATGTGTGTATATGTATATATATATATATTTTTTTTTTTCTCTCTCTCCCTTTTTTTTACATCTATGTATATATGAGTGTGTGTGTTGTGTGTGTGTGTGTGTGTGTGTGTGTGTGTGTGTGTGTGTGTGTGTGTGTAAATGACAATGATAAAACCGAAAATGATAGCAGTGTCAAAGAAAGTATTAATGAGAATGTAATGATAGATATGATGAGATAGATAGATAGATAGATAGACAGATAGATGTGTGTGTGTGTGTGTGTGTGTGTGTGTGGGTGGGTGGTTGGGTGTGTGTTTGTATGATGCATGTATGTATGTATTTTTGCATGTATGCATGTATGCATGTATCTCTGCATGTACGTATGCATATGCATCTATATTTTACTTCATATGTGAAAATAAGAAACATCAAAATCAAATCAGCAATCACGAACTTTGCATTTCTGGTTGTATGTGCATCTACCTACGAGTATATGTCTCTTTGTTCAACAGAATTTACACACTGGATTAGATGTCTGCTGTAATGAAGACAATTTTGGTTAAGTGAGAACTCTATATGAGATCAAAATGTTTATGAAAGATAAATAAATTGTGTGTGTGTGTGCGTGTGTGTGTGGGTGTCTGTGTGTCTGTGTGTCTGCCTGTATGTCTGTATGTATGTGTGTGTGTGTGTGTGTGTGTGTGTGTGTGTGTGTGTGTGTGTGTGTGTGTGTGTGTGTGTGTGTGTGTGTGTGTGTGTGTGTGTGTCTGAGTTACAGGTCTGCTCATTAAATTCACCAATGACACAAAATAACAACAAAAAAAAAACCCGAATCACTGGACAGTAAGAATAAAATAATTCCAGATCTGACAGTTTCTTAATTGAATGGATAAAAGAGAAGTGTAATAAAATGCTTTCTCTTGCATAACTAGACGTCAAGATATTCGTAAATATTACAAATCCGGTCTCTAGAGATAAGATAAAATTCTTCCTACAAGTATAAGTTTTGGGAACTTTAGATAGCGTATCAGTTAACCCCTCGTCCTGTGTGTAAGTTTATAAGCCAGTTGTCTGTACGTGGGATTGTTTGTGTGAGTTTGTATTTGTTATAGTACGTATGTGTGTGTGTGTGTGTGTGTGTGTAACTGTGTGTGTGTGTGTGTGTGTGCGTGTGTGTGCGTGTGTGTGTGTGTGTTGTGTGTGGGTGTGTGTTGAAAGAGAGAAGAGAAAGAAACAAGCATGAGAGAGTTAAAGAGACAAGTAAGAGAGAGAGAGAGAGAGAGAGAGAGAGAGAGAGAGAGAGAGAGAGAGAGAGAGAGAGAGAGAGAGAGAGAGAGAGAGAGAGAGAGAATGAGAGAGAGAGAGAATGAGAGAAAGAGAGAGAGAGACAGAGAGACAGAGAGAGAGAGAGAGAGAATGAGAGAGAGAGAGAGAGAATGAGAGAGAGAGAGAGAGAGAGAGAGAGAGAGAGAGAGAGAGAGAGAGAGAGAGAGAGAGAGAGAGAGAGAGAGAGAGAGAGAGAGAGAGAGAGAGAGAGAGAGAGAGAGAGAGAGAGAGAGAGAGAGAGAGAGAGAGAGAGAGAGAGAGAGAGAGAGAGAGAGAGAGAGAGAGAGAGAGAGAGAGAGAGAGAGAGAGAGAGAGAGAGAGAGAGAGAGAGAGAGAGAGAAGAGAGAGAGAGAGAGAGAGAGAGAGAGAGAGAGAGAGAGAGAGAGAGAGAGAGAGAGAGAGAGAGAGAGAGAGAGAGAGAGAGAGAGAGAGAGAGAGAGAGAGAGAGAGAGAGAGAGATAGAGAGAGAGAGAGAGAGAGAGAGAGAGGAGGGGGGAAGAAGTAAGAAAAACATATACCCCCACCCCACACATGAAGAAGCAAACACATATATCTTACAAAAAGTCAAGAAAAGTAAACGAAAATCTTAAGAGAGAGAGAGAAAAAAAAATCACAGAAGTAGCAAAAAAATAAGCTTTTGAAGAGCTTTTTCCGGGAAATGAAAGACTTCTCTTGGCCTCCTAGTACATCCTTGAGATGCTTGAGTTCTGTGTGTGTGTTGTGTGTGTGTGTGGTGTGTGTGTGTGTGTGTGTGTGTGTGTGTGTGTGTGTGTGTGTGTGTGTGTGTGTTATGTATGTGTGTGTGTGGTGTGTGTGTGTGTGTGTGTGGTGTGTGTGTGTGTGTGTTGTGTGTGTGTGTGTGTGTGTGTGTGTGTGTGTGTGTGTGTGTGTGTGTGTGTGTGTGGTGTGTGTGTGTGTGTGTGTGTGTGTGTGTGTGTGTGTGTGTGTTATGTATGTGTGTGTGTGGTGTGTGTGTGTGTGTGTGTGTTGTGTGTGTGTGTGTGTGTGTGTGTGTGTGTGTGTGTGTGTGTGTGTGTGTGTGTGTGTGTTGTGTGTGTGTGTGTGTGTTGTGTGTGTGTGTGTGTGTGTGTGAGAGAGAGAGAGAGAGAGAGAGAGAGAGAGAGAGAGAGAGAGAGAGAGAGAGAGTGAGAGAGAAAGATATTTTTTTTTATTTAATTTGATAAATTTGTTACGTTCAGTTAGTAGACGACACACAGTTTTACAGAGAAGTACAAAAGGTGCATAGCCGTCCCTCGAAGGGCACATTGTAAACTCTATATACACATAATTTATATGAATATGCATACCCACAATCTCACTCGCACTCACACATACACACGTGCAGATAAACAAAAATAAATTACTAGTATCCACCAAAATATGGACGATTCCTAAGAATAGTGTCTAAATTATCACCTTGCAGTATGTATTTACAAAAATAAATGAGATCTTATCCCTTGGGTAGCAAGTCCTTCACTACGGGGCACTCCAGACAATAATCGTGTAGGGTGTTGGCATTGGGAAGATTATAATGGGGCACGTCCTCTGCCTGCGACACCTGCTCACTGGCCGGTACCCCAACTGAAGCCTCGCACTCAGCACATTGTGTCTGCGTATCATGAGCCCATGGTGACGGTATCTCTGTGCACAGTTCACAACATTTTCGTAGTGCTGGATGGAAACACACGGCTATCACGTTCTACATTCTCGTGACTCACTATTAAGTCATGGTGTTCGGAGTATATAATGTTTCTGTAACACCAGAGGGGGGAGATGGTGGCATGTATAGCAGGCATGTCTAGAGAGAGAGAGAGAGAGAGAGAGAGAGAGAGAGAGAGAGAGAGAGAGAGAGAGAGAGAGAGAGAGAGAGAGAGGAGGGGGGGAGGGAGGAAGGGAGGCAGACAGACAGATAGACAGACAGAAAGAAAGAAAGCCAGAAAGACACACACTCAAAAAAATAATTAAGAAACAGACACAGACAAATAGACAGATAGACAGAAATAAATAAAGAGAGAGACAGAGAGAGAATGAGAAGGAGAGAAAGAGAGGTAGAGAGAGAGAGAGAGAGAGAGAGAGAGAGAGAGAGAGAGAGAGAGACAGACACACACACACACATACACAGACACACAGAAAGAGGCACAGACAAATAGACAGACAGACCGAAACAATGAAACATAGAAAG
>NC_061825.1:356064-358564 GCF_019202785.1 Penaeus chinensis
TACATACATGAATATATACATATACATGTATATGCACATATAAATATATTTATGTATATATATATATATATATATATATATATATATATATATATATGAAGGAATGTTATATACGTATATATGAATATATACGTATATATATACATATATAGATATATACATATATATACATATATGTATGTATATATTTATACTTATAAATACATACGTACATATATATATATATATATATATATCTTCTTTCTTTGTCTTAGCTTTTCCCTCTAGATGTTTCTCCCTCGTATCTTTTTGAACAACATCCTTCCATCTTGTCTTAGGCCTTCCTCTTGGTCTGTTTTCCTCTATTTCCATCTCCATTGCCTGTCTTCCCACATGAACTTCGTTTCTTCCATACCATCGCAGTCTTGATTCTTGAACATTCTTTGATATTTCTGTTACCTTAAGGGATCCTCTTATATAGTTATTCCGTATGCAGTCCATCTTTGTTACCCCCACCATCCATCTGAGCATTTTCATTTCAGTAACATCCAATTTTCTTTCTTCAACTTTTCTCAACGGTGCAGTTTCTAAACCATAGGTCATAGCTGGTCTTACCACAGGCTTATGCACCTTTCCCTTCAACTTTACAGGCACTCTCTTGTCGCAGATCACTCCCGAAACCTTTCTCCAATTATTCCAACCTCATTAAATTCGATGTTTAATCTCTCTTCCCGTGCTGTCATCTTCCTCAATCATCGCTCCCAAATACTTAAAGTGGTCCACTCTCTTCAGGTTCAATCCATCTATTTGTATCGTTCATTATTGATCTCCTTCTGTGTCTGTTGTGAAATACTCTGTCTTTTCCCTGCTTATCTTCAGCCCTCTACTCTCCATTGCAGTTCTCCATCCTTACATCTTCCTCTGTAGCTCCTGCTTCGTCTCCGCCACCAACACGATATCATCGGCATACAGTATGCACCATGGTGGCTCTTCACGCACTTCCTCTGTCATCACATCCATAACATTGAACAGTATTGGGCTGAGGGCCGAGCCTTGGTGCAAGCCAACCTTAACCTCAAACCATCTGTCATTCCTACTGTGCATCGGACCTTGGTGGTAACATTCTTATAAGTCTCTTGAATCATTCTCACATATTTCTCCGCCACTCCTCGCTTGTGCATACATCTCCACACTTCCTGTCTCGGCACGCTATCATAAGCTTTCTCTAGATCTATAAACAACATGTGTAACACTTTTTGCTTTTCTCGATGCTTTTCCATTGTTTGACTAAGCCCAATTGTTGTCTTCCAATAAACGCTTCCTGTCTTATTCGGCCATCCATTATTATTTCTAATAGTTTCAAAGTATATGACATTAGTTTTATGCCTCTATGATTTTCACAATTTTGAACATCTTTCTCTTTGAAAATCGGTATTAATATACTTTCTGTCCATACTGTCGGGATATTCTCCTCATCCATCACCTTCCCCATCAGCATCCATAACACGTCAATGCCTTCCTCTCCCATCGCTTTCCAGGCTTCTATGGGGATGCCGTCTGGTCCCGCGGCCTTTCCCGTTTTTCATCTTCTTCAGCACCTGTTGCACCTCTGTCCTTGATATTTCCAAGACTGCACCCTGGTTAGCGTCTCCATCACCTCTGATCAGCCGTCCATTTTCCTTGTTTAGTAATTTAGAGAAATACTGTTCCCATCTCTTGATGTTTCCTTGTTCTGTTCTAATTATATTTCCATTCTCATCTTTCATTTGCTTAATGTGTACTATATCTTTTGTGCTTTTATTCCTTGTCTTCGCCAGTTGGAAAACCTTTCCCTGTCCTTCCTTGCTGTCTAGATCTTCATACAACCGATCGTAAGCCCTGCCCTTAGCTATTGCCACTGCTCTCTTTGCCTCTTTATTCTTGGTCTTATATTCTTCTTTATCTCTCTCGGCTAGGGAGATTTCCCATTTCTTCTTAGCCTCTTTCTTCTCCGTTATTGCCCGTTGTATTTCATCATTGAACCACCAAGCTTCTTTATCTTTCCACTAGTTTCTCCTAAAATCTCTTTCCCTGCACGTATCACAAATTCCGCGGTTGCCCGAGTACTCTCTCTTTGAAGTTTCTTCTCCTGCTCCTTCAATCTATGCCATTTGATCTTCTTAGGTCCAGGTATCGGTGTGCTATGCACTCGGGATACCTTGATGTTCAAATCCATCACGACCAGTCGGTGTTGGTGTGTCTCGTGATCACCTGGTATTACCTAACAGTTTATTATCTCAACCTTATTCCTCCTACGATACAAGGGGTAGGCTATTTGGCTAGCTCTTCCGCCAGTCTTGTACGTGATAAGATGTTCTTGTCGCTTCGTAAAAATAGTGTTACTCATAACCATATCGTTAGAGATGGCAAAATCAATAACACGTTCTCCATCCTCATTTCCCTCGCCATAACACATCCCTCCGTGTACTCGGCTGATAACATCGGATCCTCTCCCAACATGTCCATTTAAGTCTCCGCCGAT
>NC_061825.1:363564-366064 GCF_019202785.1 Penaeus chinensis
CTTCGTTTTCTTATTCTTATTCTCTATCTTATTCTTCTTTCCTCTTCTTCTACTCTTCTTCTACTTCTTTTTCTTTTTCTTCTTTTTCTTCATCTTCATCTTTATCTTCACCTTCATCTTCATCTTCATCTTCATCATCTTCTTCGTTTTCTTCTTCTTCTTCTTCTTCTTCTTCTTCGTCTTCGTCTTTTTTATACCCATATTGATATACAAAGTAAAATACTAAGGCGTAGATTAATGAACAGAGAGTTAAAGATATAAAATATTATTTTTCTGTCTATAGCGGTACGTATCGCGACGTAGAATAAGAATAACCAGAGATATGAATGATGATTTTTTTTATGCCTTTGGTAGTATGTAAACGAGAGAATCAGACGCACAGAAAGATATAACCAATATTCAGAATTAAGACTTCGGGAAAACACGAATTAGGAGAAGTATGCGAGGACCTCTTTATGAAAAACCGAATGTTTAAAGATCGATTTAAAGACAGATTTCGGAATACCTCAAGCGCCTTAGTCAACTACGTGTCAATGGGAAATCCGTGCGTAGTAGTTTAACGTTTAACGAACTTAACGAAATAATGACTGAAATGAGGTCAGTCTTTGTAGCACGTGGGTATGCAGAGGTGTTAGATCATGATGTTTTATTATTGTTATCCTTATTGTTATTATTGTTATTGTTGTTCTTATCGTTGTTGTTGTAGTTATTAGTGTTGTTGGTGGTGTTATTATTATCAGTATTATTATTATCATTGTGATTATTATTATTATTATTATTATTATTGTTATTATTATCATTATTATTATTATTATTATTATTATTATTATTATCATTATTATTATTATTATTATCATTATTATTATTATCATTATTATCATTATTATTATTATTATTATTATTATTATTATTAATATTATCATTATTATCATTATTATTATTATTATTATTATTATTGTCATTATTATCATCATTATTTTTATCATTATTGTTATTATTATCATTACCATTATTATCATTAGTATTATTGATAGTATTATAAAGTATTAGTAGTAGTAGTAGTAGTAGTATTAGAATTAGTATTATTGTTATTATTATTACTATTATTATCATTATTATCATTATCATTATTATTATTATTATTATTATTATTATTATTATTATTATTAATATTAGTAGTAGTAGTAGTAGTATTAATACTACTATTATTAGTAGTAGTATCAATATTACTATTATCATTATTATTATTATTATTGTCAATATTATTATCATTATTATTATCATTATTGTTATTATTATCATTAGTATTATTGATAGTATTATAAAGTATTATTATTATTATTATTATATTATTATTATTATCATTATCATTATTATTATTATTATTATCATTATTATTATTATTATTATCATTATCGTTATCTTTATTTTTATTATTATCATTATTATTATTATTATCATTATTGTTATTATCATTATAATTTCATTATTGTTATTATCATTATTATTTAATTATTGTTATTATTAGTAGTAGTAGTATTTGAATCATTATCCTTATCATTATCATTATTATTACTATTATCTTTACTATCATAATTATTATCATTATTACTATTCCTACTTCTGCTATCCTTATTGTTATCAATTTTATTACTATCATTAATATCATTATTATTTTATTATTATCATTATTAGTATTATCATTACTGTTATTATTGTTATCAATATTATTGTTATCATCATTATCATATTATTATTGCTATTGTTATCATTAATATTATCACTATTATCAATATTACAGTGGTTATTATCACTGTTATCATTATCGTCATCATCATCATCATCCTCATCATTTTTCTTGATATCATTATCATCATTATTGTCATTAATGTTGTCCATATTATTAGTAATGATAATAATTATATCATCAATATTATCCTTATAATCATTATTATCATTATTGTCTTTATTGTTATTATTACTTAAAGTAATAATAATATTTTTATCATTATTATTATCATTATCATTACCATTGTCATTTTTATCATTATCATTGGCATTATTATTATTATCATTATTATTATCATTATTATTATTACTATTATTATTATCAGTATAATTATTGTTATCATTTTTTTCATTACTACTACTACTTCTACTATTAGTATTATCATTTTATTATTATCAACATCATCATCATAATGTCATTATCATTATCATCATTACTTAGTCATAACCTAAGTACACCAGTGATATAATTTCATTACGCCGTCAGCCGATATGAGAGTGAAGCATAATATCACACATAAAAATATCGATCTAAAAAAGCAGCTATAGAGCGTGTCTAAATGAAAGAAAAAAATTAATAAAACAAAAACAAAACAAAAACAAAAAAAAGTTAAAACAAATACATCTTAGCGGCGACTTGGCGACACGACAGATGCAATCAAGCGACTTTGCTGTCATAGGGAGACGAGTTGCGACCTTAATAGAGAGGTAT
>NC_061825.1:416064-462299 GCF_019202785.1 Penaeus chinensis
ACATACACACACACACACATTTATATATTTTACAAAATCGTAAACGTAAATCGACATGACCCAGTCATTGTAAGAAAACGAACCTTTCGACAACAACAGAGATGACGACGGACTTCTGGGTGGGAGGCCGGTACACGAAGGACACCGAGGCGTGGGCGTGGCTGGACGACGCCCCGATGGACCTCGGCTCGCCCTACTGGGCCGTCAGGTGAGGCAGGGGCAATCGCTGGAGACTGACTGGGTTACATGTTTGATTTTCTTTTCTGCTAGTCATGTTATAAGACATTTTCAAGCGAATGATATATACTGTAGTTTGTTTTGAGTCCACCTCTGGGATCCCTGTGTGGTGCAGCGGTAGCGATCTCGTCTAGCAATCTTGCTGACCTGCGTTCACATCTACAATAAGTGATTTTTGTATACTCAGTGAAATCATCGATAAGAGAACCCATGACTTTTTATTACACACTGCAGTGACGTTCCTTTCCCCCGCAGACACACCGACAATTGCAGCAGCCGCCAGCAGGAGTCGGCGCCAGACGGGAAGCCTGGAGACGTCGCCTACTGGACCAACACTTCGGCCTGCTACCACTACGAGCAGGCGCCCCGGCGTGACTCCCACGAGCTCTGCGCCGCCGTCACCTTCCGCCACTACTTCTACATTAGCGACGAGGACTGCCTCAGCGTCAAGAGCCCTCTGTGTGAACATGTTCCCAGCACCGCTCATGACCTCACGCTCGCTGTGGATCCGTGAGCACATAATGCTTTTCGAGAGGAAAACTTTCTTAAAATCAAATGCCTTTGATATGGTTTTGTATGAGTTATATGAGCAACCATCCTGTTACATGTTTTTTTATCATTTAAAAGTGTGTCACGATTCTCACTTTAGCTTCAGTTTCCAGGAAAATTCATTTAAATTTTTAACCCCAGATGTAATTGTTTTGATACAATGGCTAATCCATCATGTCAGTGGAGAATCACATTTTTTGTATGTAGCTGGCAACGTAGAAAGACGTTTATCTGTTGCTTTCTCTATAATTGATAACATGCATTTTCATCGTGGCAAACTAATTTTACTAGAGATAATACAATCCCCATAATAAAGCACTGTCAACAGAGATCCCTATTCCTGATTCTACTTCTCATTTACATTCCTTCTGCGTATCAACAAGCAAACTATTAAGAGAGAATTAGTGACCAGAAATGTCAAATTTAATAAGAGTATAATGTTCCTGAATTAGACTGATATCGTA
This sequence comes from Penaeus chinensis, assembly GCF_019202785.1. Taxonomy (NCBI): domain Eukaryota; kingdom Metazoa; phylum Arthropoda; class Malacostraca; order Decapoda; family Penaeidae; genus Penaeus; species Penaeus chinensis. The sequence continues at coordinate 417,315 of NC_061825.1, forward strand.
AAGAACGAGTGTAATTAAAACGCGAATAAATAACCAGTCCAAGGATTTTAAAACTCCTAATGATAATAACAGTGTTCCGTTTAATTTTAACATACAAGAGCAAAAGTGTAAATACAGGAAATAATGCCACCCAGAAAAAAATCTATTCCATACTACATGTGCATAAATCTATATACAAATATATGCATTATATACATATGTAAATATATAGATAGATAGACAGATAGATAGATAGATGTGTTTATATACATATATGTGTGTGTGTGTGTGCGTGTATGTGTGTGTGATATACAAGTATATGAATAGCCAATTTCGGCTATTCATCTGTGAATGTGTGTATATATATGTATATATAGATAGACACACACACGCACATTTTTCGCTATATATGACTTCTTCAGGCCAAGTATTTATGTGTATATACACTATGCATATTCATACGTATATATATACATGTGTGTGTGTGTGTGTGTGTGTGTGTGTGCATGTGTGTGTGTGTGTGTGTGTGTGTGTGTGTGTGTGTGTGTGTGTGTGTGTGTGTGTGTGTGTGTGTGTGTGCATATAGATACATACACTCACAAAAGTTTATACATATATACTGTGTATATGTGTATGTACATACACATGCATATAAAATATATATGTCACATATATATATTAGATACATTCAATATATGATATATATATGTGTGTGTGTGGGGGTGCGGTAGTGTGAAGGTGTGTGGTGTGTTTGAGGGTGTGTGGGTGTACGTCTGCGTGTGTGTGTGATAGAGTGTTTATGTGTGTTTTTATGTGTTTGTATGCCTGACATGATTTTCAATGACTGAATTATTTTTCCACTACTAACTTCCTGATGGATTTTCTAGTTAATGTACACTATAGTGAGATGAAACAGTAAAAAGTGGGTGTTATGTTTTGTTATTGCTGTCTACTTTTAAACGTTCATTGTGCAGGTTAACATTTGTTTCCTTTCAGGTAAGTAAATATTACTTTTGTCATTTTCACTCTTCCATCAAACCTAAAACATATAGGGAGCTACACAAAGTACTCCTAAATATCGCACTGCTCCTTTTTAGGGTTTGTTTAGTGTTTATACATACATACATATATACATAGGCCTATGTGTGGAGGGGTGAGGCTAAGGTCCTTGGAAGCACAAACCCAAAAAGCCGAAGCACCTAGGTAATGGTCTCCAGCATCAGGGCAGCAGATCATTACTTCATGCTGTGTTTTCACAAGCCATACTGGCTGAAGATGTGTAGCGTCAGGCGATAGGTTTTTTATTCATGTATCCACAGCTTGTGCAGCATTTCATCTCGCTTGATATTATTTCAATTTTTGACTCATACGCTTCCTGATGCTATAGTCTGTTTTGCTACACCTTCCTGATGAATGGTGAAAGAAGACTTGGAAACAATGATGTCTGACGCTGAAAATATGCGGCAGAAATGAAGCTTTAACATGCGCGTCGATGAACGAACTGTTGCTTCAGCTAGACCCAGGTCGCCACTGATCGCCACGGCACACATGGCGGGTTGTGGTGCCAGTGTCCGCCCTCGGGCTTGCACCACGACTGGTGGCTTCGTAGGTTGACTGTACCCGACGTCGTATCTTCGAAACGTCAACCCGACAGTGATGGGCGTTTATCTCCCGCTGTAATGTTTCGCGTCAGGGCTATTTCTGTCTCGCTTCTCTCTCTCATGTTTTTCTTTCCTGTCGCTAGTACTTCTACGTCATTCACATCCGTCTCATTCAGATTATGTACTCTGTATATATAGTTAGAGAAAGAGATGCTGATGTGTGTATAGATAGAGACATACATATGTGTGTGTGATACAATTTATGTATATACAAATTTATATATACATATACATACATTCATATATACATATACATACAGTCATATATACATATACATACATTCATATATACATATACATACATTCATATATACATATACATAGACTCATATATACATACCTTCATATATACATATACATATATATGTATATGTTTGTGTGTATATGTGGTTATATACTTTATGCATGAATAAGTGTATATGTGTGTATATATACTGTATATAGATAGATAGATAAATAGATAAACAAATACCTCTATATGTGCGTAATCACATATAAAGGTATTTGTTTATCTATATGTGTGTATGTGTTCAAATTCAAATCAAATTCAAAGCACTTTATTCCATTATTACAATGGTTCCGCTCTATTAAGGAAAAGGAAATAGTACATAAAGTATAAGATGTAGTATATTATTATCATGAAACCTGATGTCATTAATAATGTTCGATGCTCCTTTGCTTTTGCTTTAATTAAAAGATATTCCAGTTATTAATGTTTCTGTGTTCGTTCCAGATCACGATCATGGATCCATATGTTTGCATTTACCGCACGATTGATTTGGGACAGAAGTTATTTCCTTTCAGTTATGGTTTGGAGGGATGAGAGCTTATGGGCGAATAATTATAAAAGTATCATGATTATATTTGTGCTACACTTTTAACCATTTTATTTAGTTTAGAGTCGGTTCGGAGAGAGCAGAACTTATGGGCGAATGTACAGCTATGCACAAGTATAAAAAATACAATTATATTTGTACTGCATTTTTTTACCCTTTTAGTCTGTCATAGCTGTTTATACTTGTGTACATTTTGTCAAGTGTTACTCTTGCAGCAAAGGTCTGGATTTTTTGTTATTTGTATTTGAACTTTCTTGGATGAACCCCTCATATAATCAGTAATAATAAGAACTAATTTTTGCACAACATAAATCCTTGCTTCACTTACCTTTCTATAGACGTCGACATGCCTCTCAAATACCATATATATCTGCCAACGTTCACTACTAGATTCTAAAGTGTTCGGTTTATTGTAGCGGACTTCAAATTCTACAGGGAACTTTAGCAATGTTTTGGTAACTTCCTCTAAAGATACAATGTTTTATTTATTTTTATAAGGATTTCGTACCTCACACTGTCGAAAACACTGTACAGATTTTGCAACGCGAGCAAGAATACTTGTGTATGTTATCAGTGAGCAGAAATGTTAACTGGTCTGCTATAATTCTCTCAGAGATATTAGACAGTATAGGGAGTATAATAATAATGCGATAATTATTAACCCTGTCTGTATCTTCAGGTTTGAAAACTGTTATAGTGCGTCCAGTCTTAGGAAAGTAATAACTGGTAACTTACCCCGTTTCCTGAAGTATTCCTATTCGCAAAGTCCATTTTTTTTAATTAGCTGACACTTAATACTTATGTTTCTATATGTCTGGTATTTTTAAACTCACATTTTCTAGTATTTTACGCCACTTCCTTAGTTCTCCAAAGTTTATCTAGATATGTTGCCTCTTTTTCCTTACCTGTGACTGAGTATCGATAGTATGCAATTGTTGGTAGACTGTCCTTAGTAAAGTTAAAGCAATGACGTCTACTCCGACAGCAGACCTCTTACTGCCAAGATTAATGTTTCTATTTTGCTAGGGAGTGGTCTGAAAGTATTTGCAGTGGGTCTTATCTTACCTGTATGTCCTTAAAATGTGGGAGCATTTGTTGCTCATATGTAAGTTTTCCACTTTTAGTGAGGAAGACATTAAAATCGGCGCCAAGTCTGGAAGTTATGCTACTATTCAATGATGTTTTTTGATCGTTTGTTTCTGAGAGCCCTACGAAAATTATTTTCATCCGCCATGCCCCATTTGGACCCCTGAAGCAGGAGGACACCTAACAGATATTGTTATAACGGGAACGGTGGCGTTATTGCTACTTCTAACATTAGGATGGCACGACAATGGCATATTCACTGTGATTTTAGTTTATTACTTCATCAAGAAGTCAATTACAGGTCCTTCCTATTTCAACTATTTTCCCTTTTGTGTGATTTTCTTAAAGTTTATTCCTGATTTTTATCGTTATTGATACTTTAAAGCAATGTGATAATTATAGTATCAATAATTATCGTTTCTTTCTGATTTCTTATTGTTATCAATATTTGAAAGCGTAAAAACCTTTGTCTTCTTTGTTGGAGTTCTTGGCTATTAAGCCAACGAATCCCATTCATTGTTTTAAGCTAGATAAGGCAAGATAGTTTATTTTTTTAGCTATTTTCATCATCAAATCTTTCCCCTGTGAATGGAGTCAGGTGGGTCATTCTAGTAGCGTTGACCCTGACCGGGCCAACACCACCTCATCTCTTCTGTTTTTTCTATCATGTTTTTGTTTTTTGTTGTTTATGATATAATATAATATCGGGGGTATAGAACTGGGTTGAAGCAAAAATGTCCTGCTTCTCTTTGCGGAACGGCTGGCAGAGTGCGACCTGCTTCTCTCTCGAGGAGCTGATCGAGATCCAAATGAAGTCTTCACAAGAATCGCCTGGACGAGGAGGTGCGATCCGGACTGTGATTCAATATCAGATGTTTAAGATGGGTTGATTCAGCCATTTGATCGACCAATTTAGTCAGTTGATATACTTTAATATTCAATTCTTAGACAGTTTAAGTTCAACACCTTCTCTATATGTAGTTGCAAGCTTCTGACTGACAATACATTTGAGTTGACGTTAGTTATTTCTGCAACATTGAAAGTATCGAGTTTGTGTGTCAAACTTTTCTCTTAGCTTCAGTATAACTAATTTCATGTTTTCTCATAAATGCTAATGTTTCAATCTCCTTCAGGCTGTTGCACTCAGCAGAGCGTGACTGGTGGGGACGTCCACAATTAGCACACGATATTTTCACAAGTACATGTGATGGTGCTTTGTGGCTCAGCACATTAACGGCATGCGGATTTATTTTTATTTGAGTCTTTGCATCTTAATGAGGTGTGTCCGATTTTTTAAAAGGACACGTTCATATCCAACACTGACATACTCGGGGATTTTATTCATCGCCCTTGAATTCCTGTAAAAGATCATATCCCTTGTAAGCATTTGAACCGATAGGAATAGTTACTTTATCTCTTAGAACATGAATTTGTGTCAGCTTAACTAAATCCTTAATCTGAAAGTTATTTTCTACTCTTAGAAGGAGGCTTCCATCTCGCAATTTTTTGGCAAAATTAGTATCGCCGCCCTCTTGACCATGAAGGATCTTTTTGAATGATAAAGGGGTTCACGTTCAAAAGCAATTGATTATCATTCACTCATTTAACATTCGTGAACCTTGCATTCTCGGTTGGAATTCTGAGAAAAAGTATGGCAGTTTTCCGTCCTCTACCCCCCCCCCCCATCCCCACCCCAGTGTAAGCCTGGTTGTGTTCCCCAGTAATAAAGGGGGATCGAGTTCCGTGCAGGACACCTCCTTGCCGCCGAACTTGCTTAGGCGAAGGACGGTAATTCGACACCTTCTCCTCAAGCGGATACGGAAGACCACAAGCGAACTCCGGTAGGTGTAGGGAAGTCACATGAACATAGGCAGAAGAGGGTGTTGTTGTTGAGGATGCAGCGTATTTACATTGAGACAGACGCTCAGTTAGTGCATTGTGGGTTATTCTACCATCATCATTGTTATTGCCAAGGTACATGTAAATGCAGGAAGCATGACTTACACCACTACTGAACCCAGAAATAGAGTATTCTAATAGCTGTTTATGGTATGGAACAGTTTGTTATCATAAATAAAAGATTGGAATTTTCGTTTCACATCCGGCAGTTATAGCAATATCAAGTAGATTACACGAATGATTGTGCTTCTAGCTATATTTGATATCGCATGACACACCCTTATTGGCAAGCCAGCCCAGAGGGTTGGCGTCAGGAAGGACATCCGGCCGTAAAAATATATCTGCCAGAGCCTGATTATAGCGACCCCATATGAGAATGGGACAAAGCTACAGCAAAAGAAGGCAGTCATACTGGCTAATTGCAAAATGGTAATTAGCTTCGCCCCTTTTTGTCCCTGTCAGTTTGAACATTATTTTATGTATTTTTTTTCCAGTAAATTTTCCTTGAAAAGAAAGTTGATAATAATGGTTAACATAATAATTGAAAGAGAAAGCAAGAAAAAATAAAACAAATACAATTAAAGTCGTATAAAATAAGTCAAAACTTAGTTTGCTAGTTGCTAGTTGGTTATTACTATCATTAATTAACGATATTGCTATTGTTATTTTGCCTTATCATAATTTCCATTACCATTATTCAATTAAAATCTGTCATAGTTCGACGGTTCAGTGTGCTGTAATTAGTCAATACATTCCTCGCAGTTTCATCTGTAATGGCAGAAGTAATTGTATTGACAATTGTATTACCAGCAGAAATGTATGATTTAATGATCAAAGAAAATAGACAAGATTGCCAGACATGGAAATGAACAAATACAAAAGGTCTTTCTTCTTATCTCAATTTTTTTTTTAATCGTTTCTCTTTCAGAGAAGAATATGCATAAAACACTAAAAAGTAAAACACATGAACGCAAGAACATAAAACACTAAGTAAAGACGAGAGATGCGCCGGTCTGTTGAACACTAAAATGGCACAAATATCTCGTGACCACTTTATCTGTCTCAGGGAAGACCTATTCCGGGGTTTCTCTACGAACGACTACCCTTTACCAGGACCCAAAGAGCGTAATTAAGGATGGGAATCTCTTCACTCACTGAAACTTGAATAGCACATTAAAAGACTTAAAACTAGAAAAAAAATTAATGTGTAAAAGAAATAAAACAAATACTGAAAATGCTGAATTTAAAAGATAAAATATATGCTTAATCCTTACTCTCATTACTTAATTCATATTAGATTATTTTTGTTCTTGCGTTCTTGTGGAAGGATATAAATAACGATTTAAAATAAGATTTTAATATCACAAGAACAAATGAAATTTTAAAAAAGTAAATAGGAGGGAGGTGTAGCCACGTTTTCTTTCCTGAGCGCGTTTTCTATACAGGTGCGGAGCCTCGGGTGAATACAAAGCATTCTCACCCCAGGGAGATAGACTGCCTCCTACCACTGTTTGGTGAGACCTTTTCCGAACTTTTTGGCATGCCTGCGGGAGAGTGAGAGTGAGTGGCAGTTTAAAATAATATTTCATCATCACGGCAAAAACCGTGATTCACGACACTTGCTGCATGGGTGTAGGAAGAAGTACCAAGTCGATTTGTTTCAACTAACATACAGATATTGCACTGTCTGACAGCCTCGAAAGTGTAACCTGGATATATTTACTGACATGTAATGTACTTTGGTGTGTATATGAATTGATATAAATATTTGGTTATGTACAACTTGGCGATATACAGTTTGATTGTACAATAAACACAGTGCTTCTTTATTTGTTCCTGTTGAATATGAAAGTTCGTTTGGCAAAGGATGTGTATGTGTGTGTGTGGTAGGCTTCCTCCCCTTCCCTCGCTGTTGACATCATGCAGTGGCCCCTACTTCTCCCCAGCTTGTGGTGGGGGTTCCGGAAGGGGAGAGCTTATACTTTTACTCTCATAATTTACAGTTGTGAATATGGCGAGTCTGCGAAATTTCGAGTTCCTGACTGTAAAAGAAGTAATGATAAGGAAATGAAAATATAATGTATATCTGGGTACTACGTATAGACACACAGTATGGGTGTTTATATTTTTGTTATTTTATTATCATAATTATCATTTTTAATTCTAGATGTTTATGTAGGTAAATCCTCCTAGAATGAAACAAAGAACCAGTTTTCGGTTACCTTTTATTTGGCTGAAACTATGTACAGTATTTATGTATACAAGGCACAAGAAGTTTACGGCAATTCGATATATGTATACAGGACTTAGGAAGCTTCGTGGAATTCTTTGGAAGCTGTAAATTTTAAAGGAAGACAAACAATCTACTTCCCAAACTCTCAGCAAAAGCCGGTATATGGCTTTTGCTGAGAGTTTCGAGAATTTATACAGTCGAAAGAAATATTCTAACCAGACTTTATAAATATTAAACACTGTATTTAATGTATATCTGTTTTAATCATCGAACTATTGTAGCAAAATTATCATTTTTCGAGAGAGTGAGAAGAATTTTGAGCACTAACTTGCATGAAACAAGCCGCCCTTAGAATGTATGTGATGGACTTGGCGAGCCATTTTTAGGAAAACAATTCCCTAAATCCTTCCTTACACACACATATACATACATACATATGTATATTTATGTGTGTATGTAATATATATATACATATATAAGTTTGTTGATTAAGAAGGGTATCCAAACAGATAAGGTGGCACTGCCAAACTTCTCAAATTGAGAGAGGTCTAAGTCCTGTAGTGAAAAATAGGCTTTCTGATATATATATGCTTGTTATTTTATACATATACATATAAATATATATTCATATATATATATACATGTAGTCATCTGTATGTATAAAAATATGTGATTTGATACTTACATATATGTGTGTATGCATCCATATATTTATATATATATATACATATAGATATTGTGTGTTAGAGGTATATATATATACATATATATTAATATATATGTATTTATATATATGAATATAAGTATACACATATGTATGTGTATCTGTGTATATAAATGTATATTCATGCATTTGTATATATACAAATGTGTATAAATGTATGTATGTGTATGTGTGAGCGTATATATATATATATATATATATATATATATATATATATGCAACTATATGTATACATATATACATATGTATTTACACCTAGGTATACATATATACATATACCTATACAATAGAATGGCTATGTATGTAAGACGGAAGTGAAGATATATAAGTATTATGCAATAAGGGACAATGAGACAGGAGCGAGACGGAAATAGTTCTGACGCGAAACATTACAGCGGGAGATAAACGCCCATCACTGTCGGGTTGACGTTTCGAAGATACGACGTCGGGTACAGTCAACCTGCGAGGCCACCAGTCGTGGTGCAAGCCCGAGGGCGGACACTGGCACCACAACCCGCCATGTGTGCCGTGGCAATCAGTGGCGACCTGGGTCTAGCTGAGGCAACAGTTGGTTCATCGCTCGCGCCTGTGAGTGCTGCCTCTAGCCTGCACAAACCTTTTCCTATCATGTTCAGTAGGAAAGACCTTTGTATAAAACTGAATATATATATAATACATATATGCTCACATATATATGTATGTATATATGTGTGCATATGTATATCTACGGTACATACATGTGCACATTAACATTATATATGTATATATTAGGTCATATTTATATACATTATATATGTGGGTATGTGATATGTATTTTTTCTTTAATAGCAGCCAACAGCCGCAGGCAATATGAAGCACAGTAAAGTTGACAACCCGCCAAGCCAATTTTCAAATAATTTCAGGAAACGTGCGTCCTTTGGCAGAATCCCCCGAGGAGATGGCTCGCTTTCCGCTGATGGTCGTTAGGTCCATGATGGTGCTTGGGATCTGTAGCAGAGGTGGGTAACAGACTGCCTTATTGTGTGTCGTTTCTGGAATACTCATATACGCATATATAGTATTAAAGCCGTTGTCATTATCATTATTTTGTTTACTTAAGCTTACAGTTACTCTTGTGGGAGCGTTATGTGTGCTACAACATTCGAGATTATCAGTAGAAAACGCATTTGTAATGGCAGACAGGACTGCAGTGACAACTCAGACGAAGACATGTGCAACGTAAGTAACTGTAATTATGGCACATGTGAAATAAACTATAAAGGTAAATGATTTGTTGACTGGAAAAAAAAAATCCGATCTGATAGATATATTCTCTTTAAGCGGGTATGTATATATATATATATATGTGTGTGTGTGTGTGTGTTTGTATGTGTGTATGTATAATTGGGTAATTTGCTACTTTAAATGGGCAATTATTATTTTAGGGAGGAACTCTAAGACTACTTCCTTCTACCACAACCACCACTACTACTACGACCACCACAACTACCAGTGAGTATTGAAGCTAAGGAAGTGGGTAAACATTTATATATCAATGAAATTAAATGAACCTACATGACTTTAAGACTTACATGAACGTTCCCAAGTGGAAGCAATTATTTTCAAAATGTACTCATAGGCATAAAATGCGACAAAACACTGCATAAACGCATAAAATTGTTATAATTATTACTATTATTCATAGATATATACATCTATATGTGTGTGTCAATCTCTGTATATATGTGCATATGTTTTATCATATATAGTGAGACAGGCAGACAAATATGTAGATATATAAACAAATATGTGCATCTATACGATAAATAAATATCCCTATACATTTATATATTTACACACGCGCATACATATATAGATTCATAGATGGACAGATAAACAGAGATATATAGATAGATAAAAAAGGTATGAATGAGAATGAATATCTGCAAAAGATGTATCTAACTGGTTTCGATTATATCTTCATCAGAAATACATTCGTCATATATTTCTGACGATGATTTAATCGAAACCATTCAAATACTTCTCTGCAACTGTGAAGATATTCATTCTCAGTTATACCCATACTACATCTGTTGCAATGAACATGGGTAACAGAGTGTGTGTGTGTATGTATAAATATATATGTGTGTGTGTGTGCGTGTGTGTATATATATATGCATTTATTTCTTTATGACTGTTGATACGTAAAATGACTTTTATATCAACAAATGAACAAAAATGAGTTCTTCCTTTTGGATTCCATTTTGTATAATTTTGGGGGGTAATCATTATGGATTCATTTACTTAATTATGTTTTAATGATAGGGATTTATTTTCTCTAATTCAGTGTCTTTTATGATCACAGAAAACGAAAAGCAGGTGATTACATTGACAGGCGATGTTTCGAGTTTCAAAACGCGAAATTAATATACGAAAACGAAAAAAAAATCGAAAATCAAAAGTTTTAATGTTTATGATCTTTTCATTCTGAAGCGGACAAAGGAAGTTTGACAATCATAACAGCTCGATAAATGGGTAAACGTTCTTGCTTAGAATAATGTCTCCGTCCTTGAAGCGACGCCCGCCCCCACCCCTCCCCCACCCAACAACGTGGAGGAGAGCGAGGCGCTGGGTCAGAAGTTCGCTCGGACCTTCAACGACACACTCCACCACCCAAGCTGCCCCAAGCTCTACACCAGCGTCGGGAACAAGTGCCTCTCTCTCCTCTACTTCGTCAAGGTAAAGCTTTTTTTCTATCACTGATTACATTCCTTGTGTATATAGCATCGTGCCTGTTTTACAATCCGATAAATAAAAGAACTACAATCCTAAAACTGGGCTTAGGAGAACTACAGAGTAAACTGGCTCTGTGAAGGAAGAGATAATGAGATAATTAATTCACTAAATAATTATTGGTCGCCACTGATGTGTCCTTCACTGCCTTCTCCAGGTCGGCTGGGGGGAGGCGAGGGCCCTGTGCTCGGCCGTCGGCGGGGAGCTGGTTCGCTATCCTTCTGCCTCCGACGGGGAGTTTGCTGCTCTCCTGAAGTACCTGCGGGAGATTCGTGAGTACCTCGGTGTTTCGTCTACGAAATTCTACTGAATGCATAAAGCGTTATAAGATACGAATACAAATCGTTCTTCTTTAAATACAGACAAGCAAATCTGTGTGCGCCCGTATATATATATATATATATATATATATATATATATATATATATATATATATATATATATATATATAGTACACACACATATATATTTGTAAATATGGTTTATATATACACACACACACACACGAACGCACACACACACACGCACATTTATATGACTGGGTGGGTGGGTGTGTATATCTGCGTATGTTTGAATAAAAATAGTATATATATATATATATATATATATATATATATATATATATATATATGAATATGTGTGTACGTATTCAGACAATAAGGTGACCGACATGACCCTGCCATTGTAAGAAAACGATCCTTTCGACAACAACAGAGATGACGACGGACTTCTGGGTGGGAGGCCGGTACACGAAGGACACCGAGGCGTGGGCGTGGCTGGACGACGCCCCGATGGACCTCGGCTCGCCCTACTGGGCCGTCAGGTGAGGCAGGGTCAACGGGTCGGGGACGCACTTCGCGTTCGCTGGAGGTCACCTGACCTTCAGCTTTCCTGGTGTCTCCTTTATGTTACGTGAGCTGCTTTGGTCCTCTAATTACGGACTATACAATAGATCTTATCACATATATACACATGCACAGATATATGTGTTTGTGATTTGCTTCTCTCCTCTTCTTTTCGTTTATGTTATAGAGCATTTTCTAGCGACTGATTTATTCATTCATTGCGCTTTACGTGCCATAATTTTCAGAAAAAAAAAATCAAAAAATGAACTTCAAAATCCGTCGGTAATAACTATCCATCGCGTTATCAAAAGGGCATATTTCTAAAATTCAGTGAGTTAAAATTGCACTAATTTGAATCAGTGAATTCATCCACAACTTGTTACACACTGCAATGACGTTCCTTCCCCCCGCAGACACACCGACAGATGCAGCAGCCGCCAGCAGGAGTCGGCGCCAGACGGCAAGCCTGAGGACGTCGCCTACTGGACGAACACTTCGGCCTGCTATCACTACGAGCAGGCGCCCCGGCGCGACTCCCACGAGCTCTGCGCCGCCGTCACCTTCCGCCACTACTTCTACATTAGCGACGAGGACTGCCTCAGCGTCAGGAGCCCTCTGTGTGAACATGTTCCCAGCACCGCTCATGACCTCACGCTCGCTAGCAATCCATGAGCGTTGTACTACTTCAAGAACCCTTTTTGACTTTTTGATTTTTATCATGAATCAGTTATGCTTTTGAATTGACATATCTTGTGAAAAACGGTTAAATAAGACTTTATGATAGTATAGACTTAATACAAAATACTTGAAGAATTACAATTAAGTTGCTTTATAATTATTGTATATTTAGTTATAAAATGTTGATATAAATACCGTAATTGCAGATGCATGTAAAATACTTGAATAATTACTCACAAATATATATATACATATATATATATACATGTACAATGTGTATATATATATATATATTTTTTTTTTAGCATAGTAATATGTACGTAATTCAAAGGGCCTATCGCACGAGTACATTATCGTGTACTCGGTGCAATCAAGAAGTCTCCCTTGTACTTTCTATAGTTTTGTACAAGCTAGCGCGTGTCCACGAAGTTTCTTTGCTTTATTAGAATATGCTTGATTATAATAGGGCAAGTGCAAACATAGCTTCACATAATTATTCTTAAAGTTTTTGTGAAAATAACGTCGGCGTTCATTTGTTTTATAAACAATGAAACTAATACGCTTCGGCTGTAGTGCATTTTTAAACATATTTGCACTGGCTTGCTGTCTTCCTGCAATCGAGTCCACCGGCTTTTTTTAGTCCTTCCTTCTCTCCTGTTGAGTAGAGACAAGCTAAAGACAAGACAAGATACTGCAATATTGTGATAGGTCAGTGTCCACCATTGCCAGTGTTCACATGTGCGAATCCAGATTAACCGCGCGCACTCGTGTCATATAAAATACACGATGTGTGTCAAGAATACGTTGTGCACAGTAGAAAGTGCACGATAATTATATTTCTTGTGTGACCGGTTATTCGGCGATCGTTTCAGTGATAGCAAATTAACTGTCATGAACTTGACTGAGTCAGAATATCAAACGATCCTCAAATGCCCTATATATCATACCTTTTATCCTCATCTGTAATTTTGTTTACAAGACTGTTACATAAATAAAGCCTCAGATTTAAGGTGTTCTCACCGTGACGCTTTAGAGATATCTTAACCTCCTGACATGCCTAGGTGTCCTCACTGGATAGGGGGTGAGAACCAAGCAAAAAAGGATGACTTAGATAGGCATCTCTGAATGTATACATATGCAATGTACATGTCATCTGTGTTTGTATATGTTAATAAACAGGTTTATATATATTCATGTTATCAACCCATCAATCATTTTTACTCTTCTCGCTCTCATGACAGATAAACTGCATTAGAGGTAAAATGGTGATCATGTGGAGTATGAGGCTCATCACTGTGGCCTAATGTATGAAGGAAAGGAAGGGCAAGGGAGGAGAGGGAAGAAAATGGAGGAAGAGGGAGGGAGGATGTTCGCGTCTATACATGTAGGTTTCGTACAAGCTCACACATAAGCACACAGACACGCACAACAATACATGCATCATTGCAACTAATTTATCATCACTACCTTATTTCATATTTGATCTACGTCTCACCGAGATGTCACAGCCGTTAAGCAACCCCCAAAGATGACGCAACATTCCCCTTTTATTCGCCCTCCGCACATGAGCAGAGAGATGGGGCGGTACTTCCCCGGCTCCTTTGGTTTTGGGACGGGAACTATGGTAGCCCTCTTCCAACTCTGGGGTAGAGTGGAAGTTTCCCAGGACTTGTTGATGAGTTGCAAGAGTGCACGCTCACCTGCTAGTCCTAGGTGGGTGATAATGGGGTACGAGATCCCATCAGAGCCCGGGGCTGTGTTGGAACTGGTTTTATAGGCTTTCCTTAGTTCCCTCAGAGAAAAGATAACGTCTGAGTTATCGGGTTCGGCTGCCCTTTCTCTGATCTGAGCGTGTCTGTCTGGCTGTAGACGCTCTTGTCTTGCCCTCAGCTCGGCTGGCAGACTGTTGCTGCTCGTTCTCGCAGAGAACTCGTGCGCCAGTCTGTTAGCCTCTGCTTGGGGGTCGTGATGGGTGCACCTCGGGGCTGAGCGGCTGGTAGCTCGCTTGACCCGTTGCCACAGCTCTGAAAGGGTGGTTTGGTGGTCGAAGGACTCACACCATTCCAGCCACTTTTCCTGCCTGACTCTGTTGGCAGTTTCCTTGGCATCCGTGACAGCTTCCCTTAGGAGGGATAGGTTGTCAGGGGTTCTTTGCCTTCGGAATAGTTTTCGGCACATGTTCACCCTGTGGTTGACCTCCCTGATCTCGTCATTGAAGTACCAGGCGTCTTTGGGAGCCAGGATGGGGTGGTGTGCATTGAAGTCTCCCCCTATGATCACTCGGTCGTGTGCAGCAGAAGCACAGACCTGGCTGATGTCTAAGCTTTTACAGCGTGGCCGGCTGTACACATTGTACAGTTTGAGGGGCCCCCCGGCCAGGTGAACCTCGACGGCAAGGGATTCAACATCATCTCCACAGTGCGATGCATCGGCTATTGCGGAGCAGGGGATTGTTGCTCTCACAAGGGTGATCAAGCCTCTCTTGCCAGGTGTTCGTGGCAGTGTGAAGGCATGGTACCCTGAGAAGCGAACAGTGTCCACTGTTAATGTCTCCTGGAGCATGACAATGTCAATGTTCCTTGATCGCACTACTGCTTGGAGAAAAGCGTTCTTTGCAGAGAAGCTGTTGATGTTCCACTGTAGGATGCTTAGATGGTGTGTCATGATGTTACTCAGTGATAGTTACATCAGAGACATCGTCGGAGTCTGACAACTCCATTGCGAGGTCCTCGCTAGTTGAGGGCTCCTCGTCTGTTGTCAGGCTATCCTTGGGTCCACTGGGGGGTGGAGAGCCTTTGGTAGCTCTGACTTTGGTTGGTTCGGCTTTTCTCTCAGGCTTTTTCTTGGCTGGCCTTGCTGGCCTTGCCTGGGCAATATCAGCGTGATCTGGCTCTGGCTGCACAGATTCAGCCTGTTTTGGCTCTGCCTGTGAAGGCATGGCCTGGTTTGGAGTGGGGAGGGGAGTCTCGTCCTGGGGTGAGGGTGAGGCTGGTTTTTCTCTAGTCAGCTTTCTTCCCTTCAGGGCTGCGACAGTCTGGGTCATTGCCGTCATGGCGACCGAAACTGCCTTCTCGGCCTCCTCACTCGACCTCCCCAGGGCTGTTGCTACTGCTGTGACAACAGCAGTTAACAGGAGAGTCATATCGTCCTCGTCAAAGAGGAGATGATCATCTGTTGGGGAGGTTTTTGTGGTGCTCTTAGAAACTTTTTTCTTTAGTTTCTTTTTCTGCACCTTTGGCATTGTCGGAAACTCCTTTTTGTTGGAGACATCCGGTGTCGGCTGGGGGGCGGCTTCCTTCCTCTTAGGAGGTAGGGGGGCCTTTTCGCTTTTGTTCCTTCCCCAGACATGGGTGCCCGGTGGGGCAGGAACAAAGTCTGATCGGTTTTGAGCAACCTCTTGTCGCCTGAGGGCCGCCTTTTTCCTGACAGAGCAAGTCAGGCTCCAGGCATGATGCTTCTTGGCACAGTTGGGACATTTGGCTGTTGTGTCCCTCTTTTCCTCTTTGTATGCCTTGAGGCATACCTCTGTGTTGTGTGCCTTGCTACAGACACCACATTTAGGCTTGGCTGTACAGTTAGCCTTGTGGTGACCGTATTTCTGGCACTTGAAACACCGAAGTGGTTCTGGCACATACGTTCGAAGGTTGTAGGTGCCCCAGTTACCCAGATCAAGGGTAGTGGTTGGGGCACCTTTCATGGTCACCAGGACTTGCCTGGTTGGGGTCTTCCCCTTCGACATTCGGGAAGCCTGCACGACCTGTGGGTGTGAAGCGATCAGCTCCACATCGTACGAGACTGAGAAGCCAAGTAGCACCATCTTGGTTCTCTTTTCCTCGGGAATTAGTGGGGAAAGACTCACTTTTCTCCCATCAGTTAGCTCCTTCGTTTCCCGGAGGAAATTTAAGGTAGCTTGATCTTTGGGCATTATGATCATGCCCTGATCTCGGGCGACCCGGATCGACAACCGGATTTTCCGTTGCAACTCCAATGCCCTGACCAATTGGTAGGCATTGTCGAAGCCTTCGGGTTTAGCTGGCACTTTGAACTGGGTGAAGCGTTTAGGAGGTCCCGACTCTTCATCAGAGTCGGTATCCGGCCTCGGACGCTTCGGCCCGCCCTTTCGGCTTTCGGGCTTGTTTGAGGAGGCAGGAGCTGATGCGGCTGGTTCAGCCTGCTCTCCCCTCTCAGTCGGGGAGGCCGTCTGTGAACTCAGGGGCCTCCCTGGCTTAGCTGCTGGCCTGGAGAGGCCAGCTCGCGAGTCAAGATCTTTGACTATTCGGTGGACAGACCCATTGGCTTCGGTCTTGTCCACCTTAGCAGCAGGGGTGACAGTGTCATCCTGTGCTTGGGGCTTTCTTTTGCCACCGGAAGGCGCATATGCCTTCATGGTGACTACCGTGGTCTGGGCCTTGCGCGGTTCGTCAACTGTAAGTTCAGTCTGAGGGGGGTGTTTGATTGTTTTTTCCATGAATTGGTAAGTGCTTCATCCTCTCACGCCCCCACCCACCACGGAGTCCAACAAGGGGAAGCTGAGTGTCAGAACCAGTGTCTAACAGCAACAGGAGTGATGAGAGGATATACGCAGCCAATAGCCATTGTGACGGCACTCACGGACCATTGTGAGTGCCAATGGCGGCATGACTGCTTGACCCTAGCCTCCCGGGGGAGACCAGCCGATTGACCGTGACCGGGCCGGGATCAGGCCGCCTGTCTTGCTGGAATAGAGGACCAAAGAGGCGTGTTGCTAGCCGCAGGGCGTACTCGTTCACGGCATCGCTCAACCTCCAGGACTCCCGTCTCCACAGCGCACAAGGCTGCCACGCACGGCAAACGCGTGGGTAGGTGTAAACCCCTGGGGAGAGACCAGAGGGGATGCCCTTCCACCTACGAGACATCATTGTTTGGAGCCTTTTTGCTCTCTCTGCTCAGCTGCCTGGCCAAGACGGCTGAGAGGATGGTACTAAACCGGCTTCAATGGAAAACGGGACCCCCGCACGAACACCTGCACGGGTTCACAAGGGGCATGGGCACAGCACACAGCTTAGCCACGCTCTTAAGCACAATCAGCAAGGGCCCAGCTGTGGTGGTATTCCTTGACCTGGAGAAGGCTTTTGAACTGGCAAGTCCGCTTGCCATTCAGGAAAGCCTGATCCAGAAGGGAATCAGAGGAAAGCTCTTGGCTTGGATAGGTGACTACTTCAGGAACAGGACTGCCAATGTCAAATTCCAGGGTCACCTATCGCAGCACATGCCGCTCGAAAATGGAACGCCACAGGGTGGGGTTGTCAGTCCAGCCCTATTCAACACTTTAATGTCCTGTATCCTCAACATAAACCTCCCAGTGGGGTGCCAGATCATCTCGTATGCAGACGATCTCGCTATCACCTCCACTGGACCACGCAGCCAGAATAAAGCCCAGCGTTGTCTGGACCTCGTGTCAGAGGAGTGTTGTAGGACGGGACTAAAGATCTCTGCTGCCAAATCCAAAGCCATGGCTTTAAGACAGAGAGTTCGAGGCACAAGACTGAAAATCCAGGGAGTGGAATTAGAATGGGTCAAGGACTACCTATACCTTGGGGTAAGGATAGACCGGACCCTCTCCTTCCATAAGGAGGTCCAGTACCTGGTTGACCGAACCAAAGCAAGACTGTCTGTCATGAGAGCAATGACTGGGAGACGCATAGGGGCCAGACACAAAGTACTAAGATCATTCTATGTACATGCTGTCCGGCCCATTGTGGACTATGCCTCAGTCGCTCTAATTGCTGCAAAGAAAAAGCACACAGACAAATTAGAAACAGTCCAAAATGAAGCTGCCAGGATCATTCTGGGTGCCCCGAGGTGGACGAAGGTCCTCAACCTCCTGATGGAGGCAAACCTTCTCCCCCTGGACTCACGAATCGATCTAACGGCAACACAATTTCTGTCAAAGGTCATCCAGGCTCCCAGGAACACAAGCCTAAGACAAAAATTAGTCAGATGCCTCGAACAAGACAACGAGCTCGTTGCAAACAACTCCTGGCTGTCTCATACAGCCAGGGTGTTGATACGCCATCAGCTCAAAGAACAGCTTCTTGCTAAGGGCATGGACTCCCCCCACCCCGACTTTGCCGAAGCCCCGCCGTGGGCACTGAGCCTGATAGAGTTCAACATAATGAACCTGTCAATGAAAAAGAGCCTATACCCCATGCCTAGCCTAAAGGCAGAAGCCCACAGGGTCATTGCAGCCATCACTCCTCCGGGTAGTAGAACATACTACACGGATGGATCGGTCGATCCCTTGAGCCACACTGCAGGCGCCGGCTTTGCAGCTAGGGATGCCACGCGATCCATGAGGGTAACAGACAACGCCTCCTCGCTACAGGCAGAGGCAGTTGCAATCATGGGAGCCCTAGGCCACGCGTCCCTAAGGGAAGGACACGTGGTCATACACACAGACTCCAGGGCAGCCATTGACTGTCTTCAGCACAGCTCACCCACAGACAACATCTACTTACTGACCACGATTCTCACAATGGCACAGAGAATTCTTGCTCAGGGTAGAAGAATTATCATCAATTGGGTCCCAAGCCACATCGGCATCAGAGGGAACGAGCTTGCTGACAGACTAGCCGCCGCTGGCAGGGGTATGCCCCCAAATCCCATGACGATAAAACCGAGCCGAAAATTACTTATGGAGAAGTGTGCCTTGGTCGGTCGTACCTTCCTACGGCAGCTCCACAGAGAGGAAACGAGAACCTCCCCCTCGGCCAGCTGGTACTCAGACGCCACAGGCTCTGAACCACTGGCACTCTCTGAAGTAAGCAACAGAGGTACCGAAGTCATTCTTCACAGAATGCGCCTAGGTTACCACTGTGCATGGCAGATTATCCCAACAATCGAACGCGATGAATGGTGCTGCAAGCACTGCGGCGAGCCGAACGCCACACTAGTCCACTACCTAGAAAATTGTAACCATACACAATTCCTGAGACATGGACCGCCCACAACAGCCGCCGTGCTGGTAAAGAGGCTATGCGAAATGCTTACACCATGGCGGCAGGAGCGCTTGCTGGCAATCCCGCCGCCACGGTAAGCACCGAGTGTCAGACAACTCAATGAGACAGCCGTAAAAAAGCTGACACAGGCCGGGCCATATCTAGAAGGCCCGGGCGAAGCTAGAACTTCGCAAACCAAACCCCCCCCCCCCCCCCCCCCCCCGCACATGACCCTACATTTCTCACCCATGGACCTCACCTGTCCGCCTCACCGTCACCAATTGCGCTTCTTTGCATCTTTATAGTAACGTTCTCCTTCATCCTCTATTAGAAATTCGTGTCTAATCATAATATTTTTCGTGGCTTTTTCCGCTTACACTAATGAAATCAGAGAAAACAAATCAGTAACAACCGTTCTCGTTTGTTTTTAGCACACTGTTTAGTAGTCCTAGATTTCAAAAGATATGTATACTTGACCTTCTGCTACCTTAACCTACCTTATGATCCAGGCATGATAAAGGCATTGTCTCTTACCTCCATATTCTTTACCTTCTCTTCCCCCTCCCGTTGCTTTCCCCCTTTCCTCGTCGATCATTATCATTATTATCCAGTACACATCACCGAGCAGCAACAACTTAGGCAGCCCTGTCCTCAGCCGGGAGCTCACGCCCACATAAACACTCCAAGAGATAACCCTAGTACGCAGTAGCAACTACCATGTACTACGGCATATATACATAGATACATACATATATGTGTGTAAAAATAAAACTTTTTTCCGAAATTCGACTTTTTTTTATTAGTTCCTTCTTTTTTTCCTTATTCTATTTTTCACATCATAGAAATAGAAGAGAAAATACCACAATACAAAAAAAATAAAGTATTGTGTAAGATATTCGTCATAATTTGTAAAACTGAAGTCGAAAGAAATAATGCTTGCAGGCAATGCAGACGCCATTACCGTGAATCAGCTATTATATAATCGGTCTTTTAAAGCATACGCCATAGTAATGCCCATTGCATTTGCAAGGAAGTATTTGCGAAAATAACGAATTACTGTGGCTGGCACATGAAAAATCGCAGTGCCTTCCGTTTGCGCAAGTGAGTGAGAGTAAATGCGTGAGAGAATGATAGAATAAGTACATAAATTAATTTGCTTGAAAAGAATATCCATAGACA
Source organism: Penaeus chinensis (assembly GCF_019202785.1). Lineage (NCBI taxonomy): Eukaryota > Metazoa > Arthropoda > Malacostraca > Decapoda > Penaeidae > Penaeus > Penaeus chinensis. The sequence continues at coordinate 438,184 of NC_061825.1, forward strand.
GCTAATTTGAGCGATGATGTATGTGCGTGTCTGTGTGCTTGTATGTGTACATGTAAATAGCCTCCGTTTATGCACACACAAGAACATCGTCCCCCCCTCCTCCTCCTCATTTCTTCCCATCCCTCCCTCCCCTCCCTAACCTTCACTTTCCTTCATATACCAACGTCTTCCTATCCTTCCCTTTCACGTCATGATGCCACAATAGATTCCTGACCTACTACTACTATCACTATTTCTACCTCTCTCACTACTACTATGACTACTACTACTGGTCTGTGCCATCCCTCCATCTTCCATCTGGTCTTCGCTCACTACTTGGGGTCGGATCAGTCAGCCTCATACTCCATTTGCTAACTTCATATGTAGCTATATGCTCAGCCCACCTCTACTTTTATTTTTTTGTATACAATGTGTCAAGTGCACTCTCCTTCCCACGGCTCACTTCTCTAATTCTCTTGAGTTGAGAGTGTTGGGAATACCACTCTTTTCATTCACCTTCGCCTTTATCATTTCTCTCTTACTGAATGGAAAACTATTGCTAAGCCATAGTAAAGAGCCCCATGATCCACATCAGCACCATTTAACCTATAAAGGAGACATTTCTAGTCTCACTCGATGGTCTTGCTGTTTATTCGTTATGAGAGCGAGAAGAGGGTAAATAGACTGTGGGGTTAATAATCAAAACATACAGTCACCTGTTTATTACCTTACAAATATGCAGATGAAATATATGTTGTATATTTAAGGGCCTGTCACACAAGAATAGAATTATCGTGCACTGTCTGCAGTGTACAACGTATTCTTGTCACGCACCGTGTACTTCAAATGACACGAGCGCGCGTTGTTAACCTGTATTCGCGTATGTGAACACTGGCACTGGTGGACTGTCACCAATCACAGTATTGCAGTATCTTGCCTCTGCCCAAAAGAAGAGAAGGAAAGAAGGCCTCTAAAATTGCTTTCAAGATAGCAAGCGACCGTAAATTTCTAAGGAAACAATGAAACTTTGTGTTTATACATGTCTATACGGATCTACAGAAAATACACGGTAGACTTTTAGAATGCACCAAGTAAACGATAATGTGCTCGTGTTAGAGGCCTTTTTAATGACGTAAATATCTTCTTATAAGTCTATCCTATAATAATTTCTAGAGTAGCAGTTTCACAAAATTAAAAGGATAAGTGATTCATGATAAAAATACGAGAAATCAAAAAGGGTTCTTGAAGTAGTACAATGCTCATGGATTGCTAGCGAGCGTGAGGTCATGAGCGGTGCTGGGAACATGTTCACACAGAGGGCTCCTGACGCTGAGGCAGTCCTCGTCGCTAATGTAGAAGTAGTGGCGGAAGGTGACGGCGGCGCAGAGCTCGTGGGAGTCGCGCCGGGGCGCCTGCTCGTAGTGGTAGCAGGCCGAAGTGTTCGTCCAGTAGGCGACGTCCTCAGGCTTGCCGTCTGGCGCCGACTCCTGCTGGCGGCTGCTGCATCTGTCGGTGTGTCTGCGGGGGGAAGGAACGTCACTGCAGTGTGTGAATAAGTTGTCTTTTCACTTATTCACATGTGAGCGCTTTCGACTCACTGAATTTTAGAAATGTGCTTTCTGTTGACGTTTGACATTGCTAAATTTAGAAGCTTTTTTATGTAAATCGTGTCATATAACACATCAATTGATATCTCTTTTTACTCCATTGTCGATGACCCAGGGTTAAGTATCAATTTTCTAGGATTTCAGAGGCTGTTTAAAGACAACGATAACTCGCTAGAAAATATTTTATAACATTTAGGTAAATTTCAACACCTATGTATGTATTTTTATGATAAAATACTATCCACAACTGGAAGAAAACCATAAACTTCTTTAAAAAGGATGAGACACCAGGAAAGCTGAGGGTCAGGTGACCTCCAGCGAACGCGAAGTGCGTCCCGACCCGTTGACCCTGCCTCACCTGACGGCCCAGTAGGGCGAGCCGAGGTCCATCGGGGCGTCGTCCAGCCACGCCCACGCCTCGGTGTCCTTCGTGTACCGGCCTCCCACCCAGAAGTCCGTCGTCATCCCTGCGCAGCAAGGTGCATATTAAGCAGGATAATGTCCAGCAAAATATTAAAATATATGTGTATGTGTGTGAATATGTAAATATGTGTGTGTGTGTATTCATACATTCACATGCATACGCACACATGCACACATATAAACGAGTGTGTATATGAATAAGATGTACTAATACTGGACCGTTCCTGGTAATGACACAAGCCTCTACTACTTGAGGCCCGATATGAACAGTGCTAAACCAACCTGGGACCACACGACCAGTTGGTTAAATTCTGCTCATTCTGGCGCATATACCTGGAGTGGCAAGGGTTCGAGTCATGTTAGGGAAAGTTATCTATATCCTTGCGATACACCATCAGTCCATTTTACGTAGATCTCTCAGTACATCTAACATATCTGACATATGATCTGATATATTCTTCCAAATTGTTTGTGCATAAAAACATTTCATCGGTACTTTAGTATGAGAAGATAAGCAATGTCTATGAGCTAGCAAGATCCTAGTTGCACATTCGTTTTGTTAGGTTGTAGTACTGCTTATTCTGTGTAATGTTTCTGGAGTGGCGAGTCCGTATTGGGGAGGGTTGTCACACACACACATATATATATATATAAATTCATACCTATTTCACGAACTGAATGAAACAGCAAGACACTTACCTATCTCCCGCAGGTACTTCAGGAGAGCAGCGAACTCCCCTTCGGAGGCAGAAGGGTAGCGAACCAGCTCCCCGCCGACGGCCGAGCACAGGGCCCTCGCCTCCCCCCAGCCGACCTGGAGAAGGCAGTGAAGGACGGATCAGTGGCGACCAATAATCATTTATTAAAAAGATATTCCTGGTTGATTATCTCTTATTTCACAGAGCCAGTTTACTCTGCATTCCTCCTAAGCTTAATCGGATGTCAAGTTTTAGAATTATAGTTCCATGAAACTAGAAATAAGTTTCCTCTCCTTTGCGTATCTGCAATGCTATATACACAAGGAATGTAAACACGACAGGACATAACGACAGTGATAGAATAAAAACTTTACCTTGACGAAGTAGAGGAGAGAGAGGCACTTGTTCCCGACGCTGGTGTAGAGCTTGGGGCATCTTGGGTGGTGGAGTGTGTCGTTGAAGGTCCGAGCGAACTTCTGACCCAGCGCCTCGCTCTCCTCCACGTTGTTGGGTGGGGGAGGGGTGGGGGCGGGCGTCGCTTCAAGGACGGAGACATTATTCTAAGCAAGAACTTTTTCAATCTTTCATTATCCATTTCAGAATGATAAGGTGCATGGGCCTTACCCCCTTAATGAGTCTTGCCATAATATGTATTGTTTGTTTGTTTTTTGAGGGGGGGCGTATATTCATTTTGGGTTTTGCAGTTTTGATCCAAGATAGAAAGAGTAACTTGAAAAATCACCTACTTTCCGTTTTCTGTGATCCTAAAAGACACTACATTACGGAGAATAACCCCCTATCATTATGACATCATTAAGAAAATTAATTCATGATAATTTTCAAAGAAATTATACATAATGGAATCCAAAGGGAAGGATCTGATTTTATTTATGTCGTGCTACGTAATTACATAACAAATACACACATATGTGTGTGTGTGTGTGTGTTAACCGTGTTCATTGCGACAAAAGTAGAAAGGGTGTGAATGAGCAATAATATCACAGTTGCAAAGATGTATTTAACTGGTTTTGATTATATCTTCGTCTGAAATACTTGACGAATGTATACAAACACACACACACACACATATATATAAACATGAATATATAATAATAATAATAATAATATTTAATTCATTCATTTATGCAAGATTTTGTCTTTTTGTGAATTTTGAAAATAACAGTTTCCACTTGGACACCTGTTCATGCAAGTCCTAAGGTCAGGAATATCATTTGGTATCATATATAAACAAAAGTTTATCCCCACTGCCTTATTTCCCATACTCACTGGTAGTTGTGGTGGTTGTGGTAGTAGTGGTCGTTGTGGTAGAAGGAATTACTCTAAGCTTATTTCCCTAAAAAAAATAGCATTTTTTAAATTAAAGTAGATTTTTCACAGTTTTGTGAAGACTTATGTGTATATACAAGTATATATGTATATATACACACACACACACAAGTTACCCACTTAAAGTAGAAATTTAATAAAGTAGTATATTTACCAGTCTTCCGAATTGTTAACCTTTATCAACCGTATTTCATCTGTGCCAAAATTACATTCACTTACGGTGCAGATGTCTTCGTCTGAGTTGTCAATGCAGTCCTGTCTGCCATTACAAATTGAACTCGTATACAGGCACCCCCCCAATGTAGCACACTCAATGGTGCCAGGACGACAATAACTGTAAGCTGAAGTATTAATGATATTAATAATGGGTTTAATATCAACATCAATATTAATGATTTTCATAATGCTATTAGGCTGCTGTTAATGTTAATTATGAAAACGACGAGTAACAATGAACACAAATATTGAATGGATATTTTAAAATAATTGAAAACCGACAGAAATCATCCTAGGCTATTTTGTAATGTTATGTGTGTTGTGTAAATGATGCGACTTTACATGAAAGCCTATTAATAAATTTTGGTACAGCTAAATTATCGATATCCATCTGTTTATCTGTATCAACTATATACAACTATCTCGGTAATACATGCATAAATACTACATAACGACCCACCTCCGCTACAGATCCCAAGCACCATCAAGGACCTAACGACCATCAGCGGAAAGCGAGCCATCTTCTTGGGGGATTCTGCCAAAGGACGCACAATTCCTCAAATTATTTGAACATAGGACACGAAGGCTTGACTGGTTGTTCACTTTACTGTGCTTCATATTCCCTTTAGCTGTTGACTGATATTAAAGAAAAAGCGTATATGCATTTAGATACAACATACTATATGTATGTTGTATCATACATATACATACACATATATACTTATAGATACATACATATATATATATACAGTATATACATATATGTACATATATACATTTGTGTATGTATATATACAAATAAGTATGTAAGTGTTTGTGTAAACAAATGTATTCAGATTCATATAAGGGTCTTTCCTACAGATCATTATATGAAAAGAGCCGAATTCACTACTTGCCAATCAGGTTTGTGCAAGTGAGAGGCAGCACTCACGAGCGATGTACCAACTGTTGCCTCAGCTGGAGCCAGGTCGCCACTGATCGCCACGGCACACATGGCGGGTTGTGGTGCCAGTGTCCGCCCTCGGGCTTGCACCACGACTGGTGGCCTCGCAGGTTGACTGTACCCGACGTCGTATCTTCGAAACGTCAACCCGATTGATGGGCGTTTATCTCCTGCTGTAATGTTTCATGTCAAGGCTATTTCTGTCTCGCATCGGATCTAGATTATACACGCGTATACGGATTCATATCTGTATGAATACACGCACGCATACACTATTTCTGTCTCGCATCTGTCATTTTTTTGTGTAATTACCTATTCATCATTCATGTCCGTCTTACATACATAAACATATTTTTTGTAAAGGTATATGTATATATATAAATGATTAAATGTATGTGGGTGTATGTGCATATGTAAACAAATACATACACATATACATGTGTATGGATATATGTATATCTGCGTTTACACACATATATCTCCATTTATACATATATAAATAGATGCATGTATAATCCATGCATTTATAAACGCATATATACATAAAGATAAATATAAACACGCAGATATATTTATATATGAAAATATAAATATATACTTGTATATATACTTATAGATATACATATATGCACACAGACATATGTACATATATATCATTTATCCATAACACACGTATATATAAATATATATATATATATACATTTATGCTCATGAATATATACGACTGTATGTATGTAGATATAAATATACACGCACATACATAAGTGTATATATTTCTATAAAGGTATTTATTATACCTATTATCATTATCCCACAGCCTATTATTCTACTGCAGAACGTAGTTGGCAGTACCATCTTATATGATGGTATTTCTGATCAACACACACACATATAATACATATATATATATATATATATATATATATATATATATATATATATGTGTGTGTGTGTGTGTGTGTGTGTGTGTGTGTGTGTGTGTGTGAGTTATACATACATACAGTATATTTATAACACGTATATATATATGTCTGTGAGAGGAATCCTTTGAGGAGATAAGCAAGATGAGAAATCCTACAGGACCGTCTCTTTTATTGCCATTTTCGATATTATTTTTGAGTTGGGTTTTTCATATGTACACGTTTTATTAATGTCTGTAGAACAGTTTGCAGTTCATTGCATGAAAAACAAACTAGCCTAATAGTCTTATGTTTAATAATAAGATTTTTTTTTTTTTTTTTATGACGAAAAGGTAGGTTGGAACACGTTTCGTTTTTCATGATAAAAAAAAAAAAGAAATCATTCAAATTTTGAGCACAAGGGGTGTGTGCCAAGAACCAGTGGTATTTGAGCATAATCTAAGAATTTACGAACAAAAAATCTTGGTTATATAACATGGAAAACGATGTAGAAGAATATAATCTTGCTAAACTTAATTATTTATTTTCTTTTTTAGAGAGAAAAAATATCCTTTGTGTAGTTTATATATATTGCACATTTCTTTCCATTGCTTTTCTTAAGTTAGAAAATAATAATGTGCAAACTGATTGCAACAAAAGATATTTTTATAGCATGATGCCCGGTGGCCCCTACTTCTCCCTAGTTTGTGATGGGGCATTCGGAGGGGGAGAGCTGAGCATATTCATATACTTTCATATACTTCTGCTATCATAACCTGCAGATGAAAATATGGAGTCTCATAAAACCGTGTCTGCGAACTTTGGAGTTCCCGATTATTAAAAAAAAAATCATTATGAAATAAAGATGTAAAGTATACCTTGATACTAGGTATAGACACTGTGTATGGGTGTTTATATTTTTGTTGTTCTATTATAATTATTATTATTAATCATAGATTTTATCTTATCGGTGTTTATGCAGGTACATCCCCTGGAGTGAAAGAACCAGTTGTTGCTTACCTTTTATTTGGATGTAATTATGCACAGTACGTGTGTGCAAAGCATGGATAGTTTAGAGGAATTCGATATATGTATACAGGACTTAGGATGCTTTAGAAATTCTATTCTCTGACTTTATATATATTAAGAAGTGCATTTAATGTATATTTGATCTAATCGCTGTATTACAGAAGCAAAATTGTCGTTTTACGAGAGATAAAATTTTGGGACTTCATTTACTCTTAGGAAGCCCCCTTTAGCATGCATGCGATGGGTAACAGTCCCCTTAAATCATTCCTCACATATATATATATATATATATATACATATGTGTACTATATACACACGCACACACACATACACATATATATGTGTGTGTATTCATATTATAGGAAGAGTATCCAAACAGATAAGGGTGGTACTGCCAACTTTTCAATAACTAATTGAGAGAGGTCTAAGTCCTGTAGTGAAAAATAGGCTGTGGGATAATCATGATAATATATATAACATACTTGTATTTATGTGTATGTGCGTGTGTATATACATATAAATATATACTCATGTATATGCTTGTGTATATTTTTTGCATGTGTAGAAAAATGTGTGGGTGTGATGCATATGTATGTATATATGTATGTATATAATATATATGGGGGTATGTATATATGCATATACACACATATATATATATATACATATATGCGTGAGTGTGTTATGGATGTATATACATATAAATGTTAATGTATGTGTATGTATATATACGGATGTAAATGATGAATAAGTAATTGCGTAATAAGGGACAATGAGAAAATGTACTACAAACATACCCATAAATGTATTAATTTGTTTCTATGCTGATTTAGAGACGTGCATGGTCTTGCAACTTTCTTTAATGGAAGGTCCTACAATCTACTGCCCATTTATATCAGTATATATGCGGAGGCCTTATGTGAACGTTAAACAAGTTGGGGTACAAATAGACAAAGAGACACAGAATCGAGACAGAAATAGCTCTGACGCGAAACATTACAGCGGGAGATAAACGCCCATCACTGTCGGGTTGACGTTTCGAAGATACGACGTCGGGTACAGTCAACCTGCGAGGCCACCAGTCGTGGTGCAAGCCCGAGGGCGGACACTGGCACCACAACCCGCCATGTGAACCGTGGCGATCAGTGGCGACCTGGCTCCAGCTGAGGCAACAGTTGGTTCATCGCTCGCGCCTGTGAGTGCTGCTTCTCTTCTGTACAAACCTTAGTTGCAGCTGGCGAATTCTGGTCTTTTCCTGTCGTATTCAATAGGAATGATCCTTGTATAAAACTAAATGCATTTGAATACACCCATATATATGTTCACACATACATATGTGAGTATGTATGTATATATATATATAAATATATATATATATGCGTGTGTGCACGGATTTACTTACGCATGTATATATAAGCATATCTACGGTACATATGTGTGCACATTTTCATTATATGCATATGTGTGTGTATACTTAATACATATGTGTATACATCATATATATATATAATTTTCGTGTGTATTTCTTTCTGTGATATCAGCCAACACAGCCGGAGGTGATGTAAAGCACTATAAAGTGGACAACCAGTCGAGCCTTAATCTCCAATTTTCAAATAGTTTCAGGAATTGTGCGTCCTTTGGCAGAATCCCCCGAGAAGATGGTTCGCTCTCCGCTGATGGTCGTTGGGTCCTTGATGGTGCTTGGGATCTGTAGCGGAGGTGGGGTCACAGGCTGCTTGATGTTTGTGTGTCGTTTTTGGAATACTTACATACGCAAATGTAGTATTTATGCATGTTGGGATAGTTGTATATAGATGTTATAGATACTTGGAACATCTAACTGTAACCAATGATTAAATAGGCTCACATGTAAAGTCACCATCACACAGGTACATATGATGCATGGTCACTTACACAACACATGACATTACAAAATACCCTAGGCCTTCTCTCCACTTTAGAAATTCAATATCTTTATCAATGTATCTTATTGTTCACTTGATAACTTGTCTTAATTGTTACTCGTCGTTTTCATCATGAAAATTAGTAGCAGCGAAATTAGCATTATCGAAATCATCAATATAAATGTTGATGTTAAAGCCGTTGTCATTATCACTATTTTATTTACTTCAGTTTACAGCTGCAGTCCTGATTACATTGAGTGTGCTACAATAAGGACGTGCATCAAAAGGAGATATATTTGTAATGGGAGGCGGGACTGCTCTGACAGCTCAGACGAAGACATGTGCAACGTAAGTGTAATTTTGTGAAATAAATGATAAAGGTAAACGATTCGTTGACTGGAAATTTGTGTATGTGTATATGAATGTGTGTGTATGTGCGTGTATGTGTGTACACACAAGTTTTCGCCAGACTGGTAAACATTTTTTTTATTTGTTTTACTTTAAGTGGGTAATTTTTTTTTTAATGCTATTCTTTTAGGGAAGAAGGCTAGGAGTATTTCCTTCTACCACAACGACCACTACTACCACAACCACCACAACTACCAGTGAGTATGGAAAATAAGGAATTGATTAAACTTAAGCATATTAAATGAGATTAAATGAATCTACATGACTTAAAGACTTACATGAGCATGTTTCCAAGTATTTCTCAAAATACGCTTATATGCAACAAAAATGCGACCAAACCCTGCATAAATTATCATCCTTGCAATTATGAAGATATTCATTCTCAATCATACCCATTCTGCATTTGTCACAATGAGCATGGTTAACATAATATATATGTGTGTATGTACATTTACACATTTATGTGTTTGTCTGAAAGTACGTATACCGACTTTTTTATCATCGAATAACAATTCGTAACATGAACAAAATAAGTTCTTCCCTTTGAATTCAATTATATATAATTCCTTTTGATAATAACCTCGGATTTGTTTACTCAATGATAGGTAATTATTTTCCGTAATTCAATCTACTATGATCGCAGCAAACGAAAAGTTGGTGCTCACACGGCAAGGTGATTTTCCGAGTTTCTGTTTCGTATTTTGTCCAAAATTCCAAACCCCAAAATCAGTATCCTAAAAAGAAAAAAAATCATGTCGAAAATCATAAGGGTTCTAATGCCTGTGAAATATATTCCAAAGTGGATAAAGTTTGACAATCATAACAGCTCGATAAATGGGTAAAAGTTCTTGCTTAGAATAATGTCTCCGTCCTTGAAGCGACGCCCGCCCCCACCCCTCCCCCACCCAACAACGTGGAGGAGAGCGAGGCGCTGGGTCAGAAGTTCGCTCGGACCTTCAACGACACACTCCACCACCCAAGATGCCCCAAGCTCTACACCAGCGTCGGGAACAAGTGCCTCTCTCTCCTCTACTTCGTCAAGGTAAATCATTGGTTCCTAAAGTGGGCGGTACCGTCTCCCTGGGGGCGATGGAAAGATCTAAGAGGTAATGAGGCAAAAGGTGCAGGTAGGGAGGGGGGCGACAGGATGGCGTTATTAAAATCAAAGATATCAAAGTTGGCCCCGTGTCCATGTGAACGTAGGGGACATGTTCGCAGAAAACATGCTTGCTAAGCCGGGGGATGATGCTAATAAAATTAGTTTATTGACTTGTTCTGTTTTTTGTGGAATACATTTTTTAAGCATATCATAAAAAGGCACATGCTCGCATGTGTGTATGACAGGGGTCGCCAGGAAATCCACCTGGAAGCCAAGGGGGCGCCAGCCCGGAAAGTTTAGGAACCAATGAGATATAGCGTGTGTTGGGGTATAATTGTCTCAGACTCCACTATTTACGTTTTTCGCAGTTGTTGTTTTGTTCTGTCGCGTTTTGTTTTCTTGTGGATTCAGTGTTATGTCACTGAAAAGGAAATGAAACCAATTAAATTCCATATATAGACCTAGCATCAGACAGTACTTAGACACGGAATGGATTGCCACAGTAAAATAATAATTAACCAGCTGGAGTCCCTATATATTATATACTCGAGAGGTAGTCGTTAACGAAGTTCACGACCATTATCTGCGTCCTTCGCCTTCCTTCACCGCCTTCTCTAGGTCGGCTGGGGGGAGGCAAGGGCCCTGTGCTCAGCCATCAGCGGGGAGCTGGTTCGCTATCCTTCTGCCTCCGACGGGGAGTTCGCTGCTCTCCTGAAGTACCTGCGGGAGATACGTGAGTACCTTGGTGTTTCGTCTATGGGACCGCTGTATGCATGATGTGTTATAAAATGTGTACACAAATCTTTCCTTTTTGAATACACACGTGTATATGTGTGTACTGTGTGCATATATATATGTGTGTGTTCCCCTATACACACATAATAAGGTGACCGAACGAATCTTTCGACAACAACAGAGATGACGACGGACTTCTGGGTGGGAGGCCGGTACACGAAGGACACCGAGGCGTGGGCGTGGCTGGACGACGCCCCGATGGACCTCGGCTCGCCCTACTGGGCCGTCAGGTGAGGCAGGGTCAACGGGTCGGGACGCACTTCGCAGTTGCTGGAGGTTACCTGGCCCTCATCTTTACAAGGGTTATGCTTTTTCCCTAATTACGGACTTTACAATTGATCTTATAATATATGCACATTCATACATACGCACAGATAAGTGCACAGATAAGACATAAGTGCGTGTGGTTTGCTTCTTTCCTTTTTCTGTTATGTTATAAGGCATTTTCTAGCGACTGATTTATCCATTCAATTGCTGTGATTATTCAAACAACCTTTGAGACTCAAGAAAATCAATGTTATCTATGGGTCAACGACAGTGACGGAATGTAGGAAATGGATTAATGTCACAGGCTGAGTTACATTCGGAAAAAAGATCACTAAAAAAATAACTTCAATTTCCGTCACTGATAACTGTCCTACGAACTATAAAAAGGCGTATTTTTAAAAGTAAACGAGTGGAAAGAGAAAAAAAAAGGCTGAATCAATCCACAATTTATTGTTGAACACTGTAGAGACGGCCCTTTCCCCCGCAGACACACCGATAGTTGCAGCAGCCGCCAGCAGGAGTCAGTGCAAGACGGCAAGCCTGAGGACGTCGCCTACTGGACCAACACTTCGGCCTGCTACCACTACGAGCAGGCGCCCCGGCGCGACTCCCACGAGCTCTGCGCCGCCGTCACCTTCCGCCACTACTTCTACATTAGCGACGAGAACTGCCTCAGCGTCAGGAGCCCTCTGTGTGAACATGTTCCCAGCACCGCTCATGACCTCACGCTTGCTAGCGATCCGTGATCATTGTACTACCTCAAGAACCCTTTTTGACTTCGAATATTTTTATCATGAATCAGTTATGCTTGTTTCGTGTATATAGGCATTTATTATAGTATAGACTTAAAAAAAGATAACTTTTGAAGATTCACAATCAAGTTCATTTGCTTTCTATACTAAAACAATTGAGCCTTTGTCGATGTTCATATGCGTGAATACAGATTAACAGCACGCACTCGTGTAATTTGTAGTACATGGTGCATGACAAGAATATGTTGAACACTGTAAACAGTGAACAGTAAATCTATTCTTGTGTAATAGGCCCTTCGCAGTACTAAGTATTCTAAAGGCGTCGAGCTTTACAGCGTTTCTGTGCCACGGTAAATTAACTGCCATGAACGTTGAGACAGAATGTCAGTCATTAATCTCAAACACCTAAAAAGGTTACTAAGATGGGTATTATATCTGAGCTTTTAAATATATATATATACATATACATATATATATATATATATATATATATATATATATATCATCTGTATATGTGTAAGTTAATAAACAGGTGACTGTATGTTTTGATTATTAACCCCTCAGTCTCTTTACCCTCTTCTTGCTCTCATAACGAATAAACTGCAAGGCCATCGAGAGAGACTAGGACCCCCCCCCCCCCTTTTAGGTTAAATGGTGCTGATGTGGATCATGGGTCATCTTCACCATGGCTTAGCAACCGCATTCCAGTCAGTAAGAGAGAAATAATAAAGGAGATGAATGAAGAACAAAAGAAAAATCAGGAATGTGGCATTCCCAACACTCAACTCTAGAGAAAGGAGAGAACTGGGACGTGGGAAGGAGAGTGCACTCGACACATTGTATACAAAAGAATAAAGGTAGAGGTGGGCTGAGCATATAGCTACATGTGAAGTTAGCAAATGGAGCATGAAGTTGACTGATCAGACCCCAAGTAGTGAGCGAAGACCAGATGGAAGATGGAGGGATGGCACTGACTGCATATTAGTAGTAGTAGTCGTGGTAGTAGTGATAGAGGTAGAAGCAGTATTAGAGTAGTAGGTCAGGGATCTGTTGTGGCATCATGTCATGACTTATTATTACAACTGCTATTGTTATAATTATTACCATAATCATTATCGTGCTTTCTCTTTGATATATACATCAAGTCATATCATTTTATGTTGAATTCATCGAGCTACTTGAAATTACTTTGCGTTAATCGTTTCTCTTATAATCTCGATGGCGTTAATAAGAATTCAAGAATTCATGTTCTAATTCTAGCATTCTCGCAGTCGCTCATTTACTCACTTGTGTAAACACTAGCTATCCTGCGATTTTCCGTGCGACAACCACAGTAACTTGTGCTATGTTCGCAAATATTTCCTTGCGAATGCTGTGGGGATTATTTGATAACTGATGCATGTTAATGGCGGCTGCATTGCCTACCTGCAATATTTCTCTCACCTTCAGTTTTACAAGCTGACAAATATCTTACGCAATACTTATTTTTTTTGTATTGTGGCATTTTCTCTTTCTCCTATTTCTATATCGTGACAAATCGAATAAGGAAAAAGGAATTTCTAATAAGCACAAACCACGAAAAATCGGAAAACAGTTTTATTTTCACACATTTTTTTTTTTTTTTTTTTTTGTATGTATTTATACCATAGTTCTGATACGTACTAGTTTTACTGTGCTGCAGGTGCTGCGGGGGAGCATGGGGGGAGGGGGTCGGCTGAGGACTAGGCTGTCCTGAGTGGCTGCTGCTCGGTGATGTGTGCTGGATAATAATAATAATGATAGACAAGTAAAGGAGGGAAAGCAACGTGAGGAGGGGAGGTAAAGTTCAGAATATGAAGGTGAGAGACTGAAGGCATTTATCATGTCTGGATCATAGTTAAGGTAGCAGAAGGTCAAGTGAACGAAAAGTGATCAGTATTATTTCATCTACTCTTTGTCTCTTTATTTTATCTTATTTTTATTCATATATCTTTTGAAATCTAAAAGACTGCTAAACACTGAGCTAAAGACAAAGATACGAGAAAGGTTTTTATTGATTTTTTTTTATTTCATTGTTTTAGTTTAAGTTGAAAAAGCCAATGAACTATTTTAGAGTATTTGTTATTTATCTATTTATCAATTCGTTCATCATTATTATTATTACTTAACTAGGTCCCAGTAAACGAAAAGTATTATAACTATAAAAGAGGATGAAGGAGAACGTTACTAGGAAATTGCAAAGAAGCGCAATTGGTGACGGTGAGGCGGACAGCTGAGGTCCATGGGTGAGAAATGTAGGGTCATGTGCGGAGGACGAATAAGCGGGTATGTTGCGTCATCTTTGGGGGTTGCTTAACGGCTGTGACATCTCGTGTGACGGAAGGTGTGGGAGGGAGTCTGACGTAGATCAGGTATGAAATAAGTAGTGCTGATAGATTAATTGCAATGATGCATGCATTATTGTGTACTTATGCAGTCTGTCCCATCCCCCACCTTACATCTGGTATTTGCTTACTATTTGGGGTATGATAAGTCAGCCTCCTACTCCATCTACCTTCATTTCTAGGTATACGTTTAGCCTACCGTTAATTTTTCTTTTGTATAAAATGTGTCTAGTGCATTCTACTTTCCACAGTTCAGTTTTCCTTTTCTTGAGCAGTTGGCTGTTGAGAATTCCACATTTCTTGTTCTCTTTTCGTTCACCTTATCTTCTTTACTGTTTCTCTCTTTCTGACAGGAATATTGTCGTTAAGCCATAGTGAAGAGCCTCATAATCCACATCAATATCATTTAACCTATAAATGGGGTATTTCCCAGTCTTTTCAGTATATCTATCATGAGAGCGAGAAGAGTAAAAAGACTGAGGGCTTACAACACAAAATAAACATACACCTATTTATGAATATACTGAATATATACTAATGCAGGTGGCATGTACACTGCATATGTATGCTCTCTTAGTAACCCGTTTTTGCTTGGTTCTCTAGCTAGTGAGGGCACTTCGGCTTATTAACCTTATAAGGTTAAGGTCAATCTAAAGCGCTGAGATGAGCATTGGAAATACCTTAAATCTGAGGCACTATATATGTAACAAAATCATGTCAAAAACTCACAGAAGAGGATGACAATAAGATAAACAGGCATTTGAGATTAAGGATCTTTCGATTCTCTGACTCAAAGTCCATGGCAGTTAATTTGCCGTGACGTCACTGAAGTCATTGGTGACAACTTTTTTTTCAAAATCCGCAACATTGACCTAAAAAACATCCGCAAAATAGTAGGTAATAGCTCTAAAAAAAAATCCCGATAGATTTGACGAGAAAGTTTGCTTGTTACAGACTGATATTCAAGATCACGAGATTTAGCAGTACTTAAGGTTTCGACGCTCTATAGTACTTGATGGCGCGCAGGGCATTCATTTATTCATTCATTTGAGATTTGCAAAGCCAAGCTTCGCCCGGGCCTTACATGCATATGGCCCGGCATGTGTCAGCTACTTATGGCTGTCTCAACTGATTCTCTGGCACTCGAAGCTTACCGTGGTGGCCAGGTTGCCAGCAGGTGCTCCTGACGCCACAATGTAATCTCTTTACCAGCCCGGCGGCTGTTGTTATTATTCCTCTATGTCTTCGTCGTCAATGGGGCTCGTTAGTTAGCAAAGCTCGACCCTACTTTCTCCAGGCTCTTCGATCTTGACCCTCCTGAGACCAGATTCAGTTCGTTCTGTCTCTCTACCACTATCTATTCTTGTCAGAATTCTCTCCTTTCGTATTCTTCTTCTGAAGAGGAACTCATGAAGAGTTCGAAACGTCACCATTTATTTTCATTTCTTATTGTGGCTCTTTTCCTTTTCATCTTGGTGTACACGTTACTGTATATGTGATTGTCATTTATGGAAGCTACGTTCATTCCCTTAGTAGATATTCCTTTGAAATCGAATGTCATCAAAGATCCCTTCGCAGTAAACTTAATATTCTTTGCTCGCGTAGCGCGTGGTGTAAATTTTCCCATACAGACTCGGTCGTAAATTTATCGTCTTATTCCCTATCACGTTATGAAACCGAACTTTTAGGTTTTAGTTTATCGTTTGCTACCAAACCCAGCGCTAATCATTGTTTAGATTATATTAAATAGTATCATTGCGAAGTAAAACATGTGATGTTAGATATGCCAGATAATCAGATATGTGTTTCGTCCATTTATTAAACTGGAAAAGAGCTATATTAATCAATAAATCAGGAAATTCGTATGAAAGAAAAATGCTAGAATCTCTATTAATTAGTAAAAAAGCTTGATTTTAATTTTAGCCTTCCCTTTTCGATCTTGACCCTCTTCCTGAGACCTGATTCTGCTCTGGTTCGTTCTGTCTCCTTGCCACTATATATTCTCGTCAAAATTCTCTCTTCGTATCCAATTCGGTTTATTAGTCGTCTGAAGAGGAATTCGTTAAGAGTTCGAAACGTCACCATTTATTTTCTTCGCTTACTGTGGCTCTTTTCCTTTTCACCTGGCAATATCTAGTGTATATATGAAAGTATTCAACGTGTATTTTTAGGGACATATGGTAACTTACTATTGTCTTCAGTGGCATCCCTTTTAAGTTCTCATCGACTTCTAGTATAAAATAACACTCCAACGCAAATTGACACCCAGTTATTTGACACTGTGTATGTATATGTGTATATATATATATTTTTTTTTTTTTTTTTTTATACATATATATATATTGATAGAGAACCATATGTAGCTGTCTATCATTTTCCCAAGTAAAGAAATGCTTATGGAATATAGCACAGCACTGCAGTTCCCCACTTGCCAAATACGTGCACAGAAAAATGGTTGGCAGACTAAGTGATTGATTATAACCTAATGCTAATGACTTATCTAAACAATAGCCATCCATTTGAAACAAACCAACGCCACCGGTGGCACTAGCGCTCACGCCGAGGACCACTGATATAATCTTATTCATTAAATAATTAGTTTTAATGTAGAGGATGGTTGAGATGCGTGTTGTTGAAGAAGTGTTTCGTATATAAGACGTAAACAAATCCTGTGATTAGTTAATAAACAATCAAGCTTTGCTATGATTGGTTGGTATTCGGAAACGAGTGTAAAAAGTGGATCTAGTGGCTGACATGACACTCTCAGAAAGGTTTATACACACATAAATACATGCCTACACATACATACGTGCATACACACGGTTACACATACATATATACGTACACTCACATATATATAGATATATATAGAGAAAGCTAGACAGATATGTATACAAAACACGTACATGCAGTACACACATTCACGCATATAATGTTTATATAGTAATCTTAGAGTGGAAGCACGTGATGAGTGGAAAACCCCATGTAGTTAAAAATTATATATTCTAGTATGTGTGCACAGTTACATCTATGTAAGTATTGTTATCCATGTAAACACTCAAACACGTATAAAAAAGCAAACACACCACACACAATGTTTATTAATTTGTATAGATAAGCATGGTCCTTCAACTTTCTTCTTCAATTTTCAATTGAAGGTGCTCCGCAATTTTTACATATGCTGTCCATTTATGTGAGTATATGTATTTAGAACAAATGTGAAAGTTAAACAAGTTGGTGCACAAATAAAGACAATGAGACAGAATCGAGACAGAAATAGCTCTGACGCGAACATTACAGCGGGAGATAAACGCCCATCACTGGTGGGTTGACGTTTCGAAGATACGACGTCGGGTACAGTCAACCTGCGAGGCCACCAGTCGTGGTGCAAGCCCGAGGGCGGACACTGGCACCACAACCCGCCATGTGAACCGTGGCGATCAGTGGCGACCTGGATCCAGCTGAGGCAACAGTTGGTTCATCGCTCGCGCCTGTGAGTGCTTGGCCTCTGCCGTTGAATTCATAGATACAGTAATTACGGATGCTCTTGTTAACACAGTGGTACTCTGTCCATTAACTCTGTATACACATTACTTTTTTATGCTTGTTCATATATGTATATATTTATGTGTATATTTGTGTGTATGGGTGTTTGAGAGTATGTACTTGTATGTATGTATATGCAACCACATACACGTACACGCCTATATATATACATATGTATATAGTATATATGAAATATATATACAAATATATGTATATATATATCACATATCACCCATTTCGGTCTTTGAGCATCTGTAAAAAAAATAAGAGTGGACAGGTATATATGATTCCGATTTTTCAGCTGCTGTGCGTCGTGTGCCACCACTGAGCATCGAGATGATTTGCTCTCCGGCGAAGGCGATCTGGCTCTTGCTTGGACTGGTTTGGACGCACACACACGCACGTAACTATTCTGGGATTTAAGAGAAGACAGATACATATATTGGAGACGGATAATGAGATCTTTACATGGTGTTATGAGTAATCATATCTAGCTTGGACATGGTTCAAGTCACCTGGCGTTTTCCGGTTTTGAATGCTATAAATCTTGAGAATATATCACGGGATGGGAGAAAATTTTAGAGTCCAGGATGAAACGGCGTAACCAATGGCCAAAGTCTGAAAACTTCATATAATACAGAAATGAACAATGTATACATGCCATGCACACCGAGAGCAAAATCGATTCATATGTGTCTATGAGAAGAATGTACATACCAATCAACACATTTACATTCTCGCAAATGGACTTGTTATGAATAAACAGTTTGCTCATTTTCAGGCTCTTTGCTAATATTTCTTTGTCACTTATATTTAAGTGTATTGGCCGCTGCTCATGTTCCATACTTTATTTCTGTTCATGTTGTTAATCCTTATAATGTATCATTATCATCAATATTACGCTTGCCACTAAAATAATTTCTTTTAATATTATTATCTGTTCAGTTTCCCTTTGTGATCGTCGGTTGATTCAGTGTGCCACAGAATGGCGGTGTATCTCGCGTAATGCGCTCTGTGATGGTGTAAGTGACTGCGGAGACAGCTCTGATGAAAGCATTTGTTATGTAAGTGGCTGTTGTACTTCTTGGGTTGATATATGATTAATTGAAGCATATTGTTTGCCAGATGCAGCAGGTAATACAAGACTACCCATATATATATATATATATATATATATATATATATATATATATATTCATATATTCATTTATTTAATGAAATATAATGAAATGAAAAAACGTCTTTCAGAACAACCATCTAAAAACATATACTACTATCACAACGACCACTACTGGAACTACCAGTACTACAACGACCACTACTAGTGAGTAAATCAGTGAGTTTGATGAATAATTGCATTTGATATGTAATTAACTAAAACAAAAGCCATACATGGACATCAAACATCAGAATTGCTATTAAGTTACGAACCCAATGATACACAATAAGAAATATTAACATTCTTCTCAAAAACATTCATACACAACTGCTAAAACAAAACAAAACTTGACATTTTGTACACTTTAACAGTATGACAACTTTTCAAATACGATCTGCCAAACTCGAAACACCATGAAAAACGGAGAGACGCTACTAATATTACATGATTAAGGTTTTATCAGTAAGTAACAAATGCATAATCCGCCTTATTTTTTTTATATATCTCTGAATCTCATCCCACTAAATCGTCCATTAGTGTCTATGTGATTAGTTCAGTGAAAAAGATCAAGCAATTCAGAACTGATAATTGCTGTAGTGGTACTACCTTAAGTTGTAATATCTGAGACATGAATATGTTGGTTGTTTTATGAGGATAGGGGTCTGCATCAGACTTTTATGTACTGGAAAAAAGGGACAATGGGTGTACTAACCATAAGCCAACTTTTGATTAAAAGAAAAATTCATCATGGAGTTATTTGTATTTTGGCATCAACTAATCTATATTACATTATATCATATCTTCCATAACTGTAGAAACAAGAAAGTGAAAGGCAAAGGAGGAAATATCTTTCATAAACTTTCATTAAAAAATTGCGAACGCTTAATCAGATTTTTTAAACACTGCCCAAAATGATGATGTACTTTAAAGCATAAGGCTCTTTAAATAAATAAATCTAAAAAACTGTTAGGCTCAAGTAGCATCATCTAAAGCTTGACAAATAAGTGAAAAAAGTTCGTTAAAGTAATCACTCCATTTTTAAAGCGACGCCCGCCCCCACCCCTCCCCCACCCAACAACGTGGAGGAGAGCGAGGCGCTGGGTCAGAAGTTCGCTCGGACCTTCAACGACACACTCCACCACCCAAGATGCCCCAAGCTCTACACCAGCGTCGGGAACAAGTGCCTCTCTCTCCTCTACTTCGTCAAGGTAAAGCGTATGTTGGGACGCCAGCTTTTTTTTTTTTTTTTTTTTTTTTGTAAGTGTTGTTTTGTTCTGACATGTGTTGTTTTCTTACTGTTCCATAAAGGAAATGCAACTAATTAAATCTTATGTTTAGAACTAGCATCAGATAATACTTAGGCAAAACACGGAGTGAACTGGCACTCCCTAATACTAAGTACTCGAGAGGCGGTCGTCAGCGAAGTTCACGACCATTATCTGCGTCCTTCCTCGCCTTCTTTCTCCAGGTCGGCTGGGGGGAGGCGAGGGCCCTGTGCTCGGCCGTCGGCGGGGAGCTGGTTCGCTATCCTTCTGCCTCCGACGGGGAGTTCGCTGCTCTCCTGAAGTACCTGCGGGAGATTCGTGAGTACCTCGGTGTTTCGTCTATTGGACTGCTGTATGTAGGAAATGTTATAGAATGTGTGCGCAAATCTTTCCCTTTCAAATACACACATCTATATTTGTGTACTATATATGTGGGTAGATAGCTATTTATATATATATATATATATATATATATATATATATCACACAACACACAATATATAGGTATATAAATATATATACGCACTCGCTTGCCCACACCCACACATGCATATATATACAAATATACATAATAGTTACATGTTTTAATATCTATACATATGTATAATACTTTTATGTTTTATCATATACATACTATATATATATACTATATATATTAGTTTTATGATTTTTAGTCATGTATATATGTACATACATGCAAACATATATATACGTCTGCAAACTACCTCCACTCCCTCCTTTTGCTCAAAGCTCATTCCCGTTATACTTCTGATGTTATCACATTTTTTATTCACACACTCATATAGATATATATTTATGTAATTTATACATACATACAGCATACACACATATAGATATATAAATACATATACATATACCTATATGCACACCTACATATCATCATCATCATCAATTGGGAGCTAACGCCGGCAGGGGCGCATAGCCGCATCCACCCTTTGCTTCCACCTACGAGGGTCCCTCATGGCGAGCTGCCAGGCAGGGGCCCGGCCCATCTCTAGCTCCTCACGACAGGTTTGATCGATCTGCCCAAGCCACGACTTCCTCGGTCGTCCCACAGACCTCCTCCACCCAGGGTTTTCTCGGACAGAGACAACCTGGTGGGCAGGGTCATCCTGCGGGAACCGAGCCAAGTGGCCGTATAGACTGAGTTGGCGATCGCGCATTGTGTAAGTAACAGGCCCTGTACAGGTCTCACGGTGCAACCGTTGGTTGGATACATTGTCCCGCCAACTGTACCCCATGTTACAAAAGGCATCAAGACGAGATTCCAAAGCACAAGATAGTGTCCAGGTTTCACTTTCATGGCCCTGAAGATACGTAGTTTGGTCCTTCTGCACAGGTAAAGGCATCTCCAAATACTCTTGTCGAGAGAGATTTCATGACCCTTTGCTGCCAGGCCAATCCGTCTACTGACTTCCTGGTCGTGAACTCCACTACCGAGGTATATAAAACTCTCTGTGACTTCGATGTTTTCACAGCAAGTACGTACCGACTGCACAGGTCTCCTAGTAGGCCCCCAAAATCTTGGATCTTGGTCTTGGAGACCTCTAGCCCCAGGGGCTTCGCTTCATTGCTATATGCATCAAAAGCCACCACTAGGGTTTCCAGAGATTCAGATAGAATGGCAACATCATCAGCAAAGTCAAGGTCTGTAACCTTGATATTGCCCAGAGTTGCTCCACAGTGACTTTAGACACTAGCTCTACCCAGTATCCAATCCATGCAAGTGTTGAAGAGTGTTGGTGCAAGAACACAGCCTTGCCTCACACCTGAACTAACAGTGAAGAAGCTCGACAGGCTCCCACCACACTTTACAGCACTTTCATTGCCTGTATACAGGTTTGCTATTAATCCAACAAGCCTTGTTGGAATTCCTCTTAGCATCAGGATCTTCCAAAATAATTCACGATGCACCGTATCAAACGCCCTCTTGAGGTCAATGTAAGCTGCGAGCAGCCCACGTCCGAACTCACGACGGCGCTCTACAATGATTCGAAGCGCCAGGATGCGGTCTATTGTGGACTTACCAGGAGTGAATCCAAATTGCTCCGGCCTTTGGTGCCCAACAGGTAGTCTCTGATATGTCTCAGTAGGACGTGCGAGTACCTTGCCTGGTATACTGAGAAGTGTAATGCCTCGGTGATTGCTGCAGTCCCACCGATTCTCTCTCCCCTTCCAGAGAGGGATGACCACACCCCTCAGCAGGTCAGGGGGAATGGTACCAGTCAGCCAGATGGCAGACAGGAACGCATGCAAGCCCCTTGCCATAGGTTCTCCACAAGCCTTTAACAATTCAGCTGGGATGCCACAAACACCTGCTGCTTTACCACTCTTCAGCTTAGAAATCGCCCCCCTGACTTCAGTCAGGGAGGGTGGATCCTCGCTGATGGCTGGTTCTGGCAGAGGAATCTCAACATTACCCGCATTCACGTAAACTGTTGGTGGATCAAGCTGATACAACTGCTCAAAATACTCAGCCCAACGCACACGCACCCCATCAGGATCTGAGATTATCTGGCCACTTGCGGAGCAGACTGCAGTCGTCTGTGAGGAGGGCTTGGAGTTCAGCTTTCTCAGAGCTTGGTAGGCAGGACGAAGGTCATTTACTAGGAAATGGCTTTCGACCTCCTCAGCATGATTCCTGATAAACTGTTCCTTATCCCTTCTCAACAGTGACCTAGTTCTGCACACAATAGAGAACGGTGCAAGTTGCAATCCCCTGACAGAGATAGCCTCCATATATGTCTGTATTTGTATATTATACATACACACATAACACATTCACACGCACATGTATGTATATATACACATATATGAGTGGCTGTGTATATGTGTATATGCGTGTGTTTGACTAAAGCAGTATATATATATGTATGCATGTATGTGTGTACGTATTCAGACATGTACACATACCAAATGTGTATGACAATAAGGTGACCGACATGACCCTGCCATTGTAAGAAAACGAACCTTTCGACAACAACAGAGATGACGACGGACTTCTGGGTGGGAGGCCGGTACACGAAGGACACCGAGGCGTGGGCGTGGCTGGACGACGCCCCGATGGACCTCGGCTCGCCCTACTGGGCCGTCAGGTGAGGCAGGGTCAACGGGTCGTGGACGCACTTCGCAGTTGCAGGTCACTTGACCCTCAGCTTTCCTGGTGTCTCATCATTTTGAAAGAGTTTTATGGTTTTCTTCCAGTTGTGGATAGTATTTTATCGTAAACATACATACGTAGGTGTCGAAATTTCCTTTTTTCCTCTTTACCTAAATGTTATAAAATATTTTCAAGCGAGTAATCGTTGTCTTTAAACAGCCTCTGAAATCCTAGAAAATTGAGATTTAACTCTGGGTCATCGACAATGTAGAAAAAAAAATATCAATTGATGTATT